>NC_069499.1:1030185536-1030450536 GCF_027579735.1 Bombina bombina
AGCGGGGCTTAAGAGCGAGTCCTGTGTGATTACTTTTACCTGCTGTCCGGCTCTTATGGCTCTAGCACTTGGTCTGCTTACAGCAAGGGACTGAGCTGTACTCCTATGCGTCTGTGATCTCCCTCTAAGGCTGCCGTCATTTAAAAGGTAGGCTATTTCCCCAGATGCGTGACTGGACTGTGTCAGCCCTCTTAGGCTGTAGCGGGACATTGGCTGGAGCTGGGAAATCATAACGATCTAGCGTCCACATAGGCAGCCTGTCATCCTGTGCGGTAATAACTTCACTGTATGCTAGCACGTCAGCCTCTATATCTGTCGGTAAAGTTAGTTCATGGAGGAAATCCAGTTCTCGCCTCGATACATGATATCTTGAAAGTGGAGCAGGCCTATTAGAGCCATGATTCTCAACAGCCGGGCCACAGCCCATTGCCGGGCCGCGACGGCCCTACTGGTGGGCCGCGACCCGACGCTCACTCTGACAGGCCACCACTCAACATAGCCAATGAATTATTATATAATTAACCCACTGTACACCAATGTGTGTGTATATATATATATATATATATATATATATATACTGTATAAATACTGTATATATATATATATATATATATATATATATATATTACATTTCTGTACAGTGGGTTAATTATATAATAATTAATTGGGGTCAGTGGGATATATATATATATATATATATATATATATATATATATACACAGTATATATATATATATATATATATATATATATATGTGTATACAAGAATAGATACAGCGCCTATATATCCATTTAAAATATGGATGGTGTATGGGAATATGAGTGAGAACTAGAGCTGATTATTAGAAAAATAATAGCAATTAAAAGAATATTTAAAAAATATAAATTATTAGAATCAATTATGCTTGAAGAATGATGAATAGATTATGAAACAGTGTTCATATGAGTCTTTAGACAATATATAGTCCGTAGTAAATCTTCATAAGCAGTTCGTATCAGTAAATAGATGGTATGTAATACCCTTACCAGATATTACCTCAATCTGATGAGGTAAGTATGCCGCACTGGGGGTATATACAGATGGTAGAATCTTCTCCTTGTATTCAGATGTGGTGCCTCTTGGGTTTTCGTGAGCCTCCTGGAGTATGCAGGGATATGTTTCTTGTTGTAGATAGATCCCTTGTACTTCCTTTATGTTGGTAGTTAGCCTCTTGGAGTACCTTTTCTGTCTTGGTATACACTTTCTCCAGCGTAAAGATACCCAGGGAGACAAGAAAGGATATATAGTGTAATACAGTTTATTTACAATTTAGGCATCAAATATAGTTCACATAGCACTCACATTTGGCATCCTCAGATTATATGAGGTATGTATAAGGCATATAGGACTCTAGTGGGTCCTTCCACATACAGGTATGAGATACAAGTGCCCCAATCTTGGTATAAGACTTCGTAGTGAAGTATTATATAGCTATTGCTATTTCCCAAATGAGGTAATATGGTATAGTACACTTATCTCAAAAAGTATATGCCAGCAAACTGGCTATAAGGAGTGACACTGGTATAAAAAACGATTTAAATAAAACACATTTAAAATTAAGAGCATAAGAAATAAATAGTTGGTGTCCCTGACGCGTTTCAAAGGTTTGTGTGGGTAAATCCTTCTTCTTCAGAGGGTTGGGGCACTTGTATCTCATACCTGTATGTGGAAGGACCCACTAGAGTCCTATATGCCTTATACATACCTCATATAATCTGAGGATGCCAAATGTGAGTGCTATGTGAACTATATTTGATGCCTAAATTGTAAATAAACTGTATTACACTATATATCCTTTCTTGTCTCCCTGGGTATCTTTACGCTGGAGAAAGTGTATACCAAGACAGAAAAGGTACTCCAAGAGGCTAACTACCAACATAAAGGAAGTACAAGGGATCTATCTACAACAAGAAACATATCCCTGCATACTCCAGGAGGCTCACGAAAACCCAAGAGGCACCACATCTGAATACAAGGAGAAGATTCTACCATCTGTATATACCCCCAGTGCGGCATACTTACCTCATCAGATTGAGGTAATATCTGGTAAGGGTATTACATACCATCTATTTACTGATACGAACTGCTTATGAAGATTTACTACGGACTATATATTGTCTAAAGACTCATATGAACACTGTTTCATAATCTATTCATCATTCTTCAAGCATAATTGATTCTAATAATTTATATTTTTTAAATATTCTTTTAATTGCTATTATTTTTCTAATAATCAGCTCTAGTTCTCACTCATATTCCCATACACCATCCATATTTTAAATGGATATATAGGCGCTGTATCTATTCTTGTATACACATTTTTCACTTACTGACTGGGACCTCACATCTCAACCAGTATTTGTCTTATATAGCTGCCACTATACCATACACAATACTGACTAGCGCCAACTATAGAGTATCACTTGTGTCTACCCAGTATACTGAGTGAACACATTTTACTTTCTTCTCTATATATATATATATTTAAAAAATACATTGGTGTACAGTGGGTTAATTAAATAATAGTTAATTGGTGTCAGTGGGATATTGGGATATATATGTGTGTGTATAAAATTAACCCACTGTCACACATACATATATATATATATATATATATATATATAGATATATATATATATATATAAATAAATTCTCCACACTTTACAACCCACTCCCCTATGATTACCGGGCCCTGGACAGCTCCGGCTAAACTTTACCGGGCCTTGAGTTCACTTGGCTTGAGAACCCCTGTATTAGAGGGTATATCTGTTGCTTCCTGAAGCCTGGGATCTGGCGCATCACAAGACCTGCTATGTACGACAAAATCAGCGTCCGCAGCCAGATGATCCGGCGATAGTGTTAAGGCAGAGACTAAAAGCATTAAATCTTCCTTCATGCTCTGAAAGCTCTGTTTTAGGAGATGTTGAGTGCGCTGTTCCCATAATTCTAAGGCTTCCATAGCAGCCATATCTTAAGGAGTGGGTGACTCCCCGGGAGCCCGCGTGGCGTAGCTTAGAGAGATCGATCAGTCCCACATGCACCAAATAACCCCTCTTTAGTTTCCTTAAGAGCCCAATAGACGGCATTTATTTTCTGAGGTCACAACGGACAGATTTGAGCTCTTTATGTATACTTTAATTCAAGAAATTATGTCCAAAAGCTAGGAGCTTCAGCAAAACACGTCTGGCTGCCTCTGTAGCTGGCTCCGCCCCCCTATTAATGTTTTAGAAATCCAGCATCGGGTAGAAGCGTTAACACAATGCTAACTTACACCTACACAAAAAAAGAACGACCGTTCGCAAAGCGGAAACCTTTTCAATGGAAACCTTGTACTAAAATAGCTGTCGGCTGCTTTGGTAGCTTACGGCTCCATTTTTAACGGCTCAATGGAAACGAGCCCTGTGTTTTCTATCCTTAAGCCAGCATTCTACCCAGTTTACAATTTTTGAGTCTAGACCAAGGAGATACAGTTTGTGTGTTAGTTTGTTGTGAGAAACGGTGTCAAATGCTTTGCTGAAATCAAGATATGCTACATCAACTTCTCCACTCTGGATACTTTTGTTACATAATCAAATAAGTCAATTACATTAGATGATCTCCCTGAAGTAAAACCATGCTTGGTCCTCTAAATTGTTTGTCTTTTTATGTCATAATTATTTATTTTAAAAAGACTTTTACCATTTTTATTTTAATTAAAGCTTGATTTATACCATGGATTCATACGAAAAAAAAAAATCTTAAAAACTACAGTTTTAACCAGTAAAATCAAGCCATATGGTTTTAGCCCAGAGATAGGCACTGGTGCTATAGGTTAGACACCTAAGGTTATAAATTATATTAAGGGCCACTCAATGCAGTAGAATTACAAAATTAATAAGTACAAAATTAAAAAAAAAAACCCCAATGATTTAACACCAAGGGGTCAAGACCACTGCTCCATAACCTGTCCACCTGCTCTGAGGTGGCGGACAGAAATCTACCTGATCGACACACCTATGCTCATTTATTGATGTGCAGCAGACATGATACGCTATATCATATCATGTCCATCCCCACTTTAATAATTTCAAATCAGCAGTAGATTTTTTTTCTGCCAAATTAAATTTTTCTCCCATTTTCCACCCCCCTGTATCATGTGACAGCCATCAGCCAATCACAGACTAGTATACGTATACCCTGTGAGCTTGTGCACATTCTTGGTAGGATCTTGTTTCCCAAAAAGCGTGAATATAAAAAGACGGTGCAAAGTTTGATAATGGAAGTAAATTTTAAAGTGTATTAAAACTGCATAATCTTTTTGAATCATAAAAGTTTATTTTGACTTGAGTGTCCCTTTATGGTTTTTAAACTATTATTTTGCATGCTTCCATGTGACTCATACTGTATTGGCTTTAACAGCTGTTTGTTTTATAATCTACTTAGTAATTATAGCATAGCAATACAAGATGCTTTTGCTCATCATTTTACAAGAGAACATTAACCAGGACTGTCAAACCTGTTGTAATATCTAAAAAATATTTTAGAATGCGGTGGATGATGTGTTAATTGGGATCAAAAAGTTAAACTGTTATTGAACTATAGAAATAGGACATAAAATGGTTTATAAACCACAACAACAATCAAGTATAAAACCACATTCACCTTACTTCACAGCCAATTAATCAGAATGGTTGAATGCCAACATTATTATTTAAATCAGATATTCCAGTAATTTAGCAACTGCAGAAGCAGTGTATGACTCACCATGAAAACTTGCTATTGAACAATAATTTCCTGATCAAGCTAGAATGAAAACAAATGTGCATCACATTTTTTTATTATTATTTATTGTCTTCTCAAACAAGTTAGTCAAGGGTGTTACATTCGCAGTGTCCATTTTAGGACATTGTCAAATGTCATTCAACTAGATTACGAGTTTTGAGCATTATAGGGAAATTAACGACCGCCACAAAAGACACGGTACTTCACCTCCCTTAAGCGTTGCTATTACAGGTTTTGTTAAACCCGGCTTGTCAGGGTGATATGGTGGCGTTGAGCTCCATACCTCGCCCAAATACAAGAAGTGTTTTGACGTGCTCATGCACGATTTCCCCATAGACATCATTGGGGAGAGTTGGCTAAAAAAAAGCCTAACACCTGCGATCGCAGAAACAAAAGCTCAGTAACACAGCCCTATTGATGTCTATGGGGAAAGAAAAAGTTAAGTTTAAACCCTAACATAAAAAACATGTCTAAACACCCCTACTCTGCTGCCCCCGACATCGCCGCCACCTACATAATGTTATTAAACCCTAATCTGCCGCCCTTAACATCGCCGCCACCTATATTACAGTTATTAACCCCTAATCTGCTGGCCCGGACATTGCCGCCCCTAAATACACTTATTAACCCCTAATCTGCCACCCTTAACATCGCCGCCACCTACATTACAGTTATTAACCCCTAATATGGTGGCCCGAACATGGCCGCCACCTACCTACACTTATTAGCCCCTAATCTACCAGCCCCAATGTCAAAGCCACTATACTAAAGTTATTAACCCATAAACCTCAGGCCTCTCACATCACTAACACTACATAAATAACCCTAACCCTAAGCATAAGTCTAACCCTAACGTAACCCTGAACCTAACCCTAATCTTAACACCCCCTAACTTAAATATAATTAAAATAAATCTAAATAAAACTTCCAATTATTACCTAAATAACCTATTTAAAACTAAATACTTACTTACCTGTAAAATAAAACCTAAGCTAGCTACAAAATAAGTAATAGTTACATTGTAGCTAGCTTAGGTTGTATTTTTATTTCACAGTAATTTTTTTTTTACCTAGTTACCTGTAAAATAAAACCTAACCTGCCTTACACTAAAAACTAACATTACAATAAAATAAAAAAAATAAATTAATCAAATACAATTATCTAAATTACAAAAAAACCCACTTAATTACACAAAATAAAAAACAAAATTATCCAAAATAAAAACTAATTACTCCTAATCTAATAGCCCTATCAAAATAAAAAAGCCCCCCAAATAAAAAAAAAACCCTAGCCTACACTAAACTGCCAATAGCCCTTAAAATGGCATTTTGCTGGGCATTGCCCCCCAAAAATCAGCTCTTTTACCTGTAAAAAAATACAAACAACCCCCCAACAGTAAAACCCACCACCCACACAACCAAACCCCCAAATAAAAACCTATCTAAATAAACCTAAGCTAACCATTGCCCTTAAAAGGGCATTAAGCTCTTTTACATTGCCCAAAACCCTACTCTAAAAATAAAACCCACCCAATAAACCCTTAAAAAAACCTAACACTAACCCCCGACGATCCACTTACAGTTTTCAAAGACCGGACATACATCCTCATCCAGACAGCAGAAGTCTTCATCCAAGCAGGCAGAAGTCCTCATCGAAGCCAGTCGGCATCTTCTATCTCCATCCATCCGGATCCATCTTCAAGACATCCGACGCGGAGCATCCTCTTCTTCTGATCGCCGATGTAGAATGAAGTTTGCCTTTAAGTGACGTCTTACAAGATGGCGTCCCTTACATTCCAATTGGCTTATAGAATTCTATCAGCCAATAGGAATTAAAGGTGAAAAAATCCTATTGGCTGTTGCAATCAGCCAATAGGATTGAGCTTTCATCCTATTGGTTGATCCAATCTGCCAATAGGATTGATATAGGGAAACAAAAATGAAAAATACATTACTACTTATGGATTATGTTACAACTCTGTCTCTCATTACAAAGCAAGGAGACAATATTATTTCTCCAAATTTGTTGCAATGTTTTGCCCCAAACTTGTTGCACTAATAGATATAGAGATACAAATGAAATAAATACACAACATAACATAGCTAACTTCCTTTTTATTTTTTTGGAAAAATCTATGTGCACCATGTTTAAGCCATGTAATACAAGTCCCACTCTTCACTTCGCACCAATTTTGACGCAAACTCCTAAACAACCCACACACTAGTGAATTTTTCAACCACTTTTGATTGGAATATACATAATCCCATGATTTATGACATCAGCCAATCTGATTCAAATATATATTTTAAACTATTACTAACTAATCAAATTGCTCGATACTGTCATTGATCACTCATCAGAACTTGTCAGTGCCATTTGTTACATTGTGTTTTATACTTGCAATCAGGAGGGGTTACACAGGTACAGAAAAAAAACTGTCCCAGCTCTAAAAATATCTAATGATTTCAAATAAATACATTTGATACCCTGATTACATGCTATATTCACAATTATTCATGCTCAGAATAATAATACATTTACACTATATACATATAGTGGTATAAAAAAACATAGAGATATGACAGACAACATTGTTTAGAAGAAAAAAAGGAATATAGAGACATGTAAATATGTTTGCAAAATATTTCTGACATAACACACACACATAAATATATGTATATATATATATATATATATATATATATACATATATTTATATATATATATATATATATATATATATATATATATATATATATATATATATATATATATATATGTGCAAAGATATATGTACAAATTTTGGCATTAATAGTCATTTATAAAAAAAAACATGAGATAAAAGCATATCATGACTTCTAGAAATATAAATACACATTAATGTATGTGAAAGTATCATATAACAAATAAATATAAAAATAACTTTCTGAGATATTGTTTGGTGCAGTATAAATCTAACTATTTCTTGGACATTAACAGATGTGCTTGTTCATGGACAGTAATGAAATTGTATAAATAAAGTTGGGAAAAACCCGAATAACCGCAACATCGATGACTGTTAGTTAACAACAGTCCGATGCTCATTGCGCCGTACTTCACACACATGTTTTGAGGGTTTTTTTTAATAAATAAGGGGATCGTATGTGGATCCGCGTCAGCAAAGTCTGGCAATGTCTAACAAGTGCTTTGATAAATATGCCCCATAGATCTCAAGATATCTAGACATATATATATATTAAAATACATATCTCGCAATAAATAGATATATCAGTCCAAATATGATCAAATATATAGAGAAATATTTATTTATAAATAAATAGAACATATTCCGTTGCAAAAACATTTTCAGAAAATTAAATATTTGTACTTTCATGTACACTTTTCGAGGAGAATATGTGGGATTTGCACAACAGATTAGGGTTTTAGTCTGTATTTTTTCTTCTCTATTTGTCTTTTCCATTAACTTCTATGGGGAATACGTGAAAGTGCACAAAATTTCGCAGTTTGTATTACGCGGCTTAACGGGTGTGCAAAATAAGTTATTTTGCAACTTGTAATAGCTGCACAACCTCAAATGCGAAAAAGCCATAGGGGTCTATTTATTATAGTGTGGACGGACATGATACGATGTAGGGTATCATGTCTGCCGCACATCGATAAATGTCTTGTGAACTGCTGGTGCAATGCCGCCCCCCGGCTGCTAGCAGGGGGTGTCAATCAACCCAATCAAATTTGATAGGGTTGATTTCTGTCCGCCACCTCAGAGCAGGCGGACAGGTTATGAATCAGTACGGAGCTTGATAAATTGACCCCATAGTGTGTGCTGTGTTTTCGCAGCAGATTTCCTGTGCGACTTGTAATCTTGCCCCTAGTGTGCAATGAAATACTGTGGTATGAAAGATTAATTTATAGCTGCGATTCACTAATCAGAAAGCTAAACTAGTTTAATTTCTGCTGAAATTAGTGTGTAATGCCGCCCCCTGCACTACCGCTGCTTCTTAACTTAAGTTTCAGGTGGACCTGAAACTTCGGGGGGTAGATTGCAGGATCCGCTGCTTGATAAATCTACCCATAGTGTACAGAGACTGCATGACTGCTTATTATAGGCTTTAAGGAAAAGTTTGCATAGAAAGGAAAGCTTGTATAAGCAGTGGTAACGATATGAATGGACAATCCAGTGTTGTGTATGGACAATAACTTTATATTTATCTTATAGCTCCAGCGCAAGAGAGACAACCAATGACACTTTTGTTGCTTTTTGCCAGTATAATATGTCTCTGTAGCAGGATGGTCTGTGTATGATACAAATTGCAACAGATGAATGGCATTTCTCTCTTTTTAAACTTATTTTTATACATTGTGTGATCAAATTGTGCTATATAAACAGGTGTACCTTGGAGATATTGCAGCTAAGGTTCCAGACCACCACAATAAAGTGAATATAGCAATAAAGTGAGTCACACTAATTTTTTGTTTCCCAGTACATATAAAAAGTAATATTTACATATGCTGTAGTCTATTAAGTATGCAATAGCACTATGTCTAAAAAAAAAACTTGCTAAAAAATGCTACCCATCATCTGAGTCTTTAGTGAGTCATAATTGTTTTTCTGCTGGTGAGTATATATGTGTGTAAATATGTGTATTCATGTGTATTTATGTGTTTATATGTGTATATATGTTGGAAAAATGGCACAGTTAGACTTGTTTGAAACAGGGTTGTCACAAACCTTCAATATGTAAAAAGAGCAATATCTGTGAAGCACAATAAAGGGAAGCGCAATAAAACAAGGTATGCCTATACTTCATTAATGAATAAAAATATATATTATCTAACTTTCTAAAAGAGTTCTGTGGGCTCCATGTACTAAGACGTCAATTCATCCGTCATTGTAGACGCGGATAAACTCGCTGTTACTCGCCGCGGGCGAAATGGTGTCCGCTGTCGCTATGTACTAATAATCCCTCAATAAATAGACACGTCTAGCCTGCCGCGAGCAGTGGCGGAATATTGATAAATTTGACGCCTCGCTCGCCGCGACTATTTTGTGCAGTATGCAGCAAACCAATATAATTTTTGCAACTTTTTCAGGTGCATACTGCATAGCACCACCAGAACGATCAAGATATCGAAACCGCATTTTCAAACCGCATGTACATGAGTACCCTCCATCTCCTAATAGAAGATATAATAAATATAAATATTAATATAAAAATAATTATAAAGATTGACAACTATACAATACAAATTTAAAATATACAGATTACTCTTTAATTACAGTCGACAAATTGGGCGCAATTTATGTACATGGAAATGAGAGACAGGTTAGACGCCAGTTATGCGTACCTAAAAGCCATCCTTCAGGCATATTTCCGTCCGAAATGAACAATGTAAGTACAATGCTGATATTACTGCCTTTTATATATGTCTAGACTGGCGTCTAGAGTGACTTTCCTTTTGTTTTGTACCTTGCCCGCCACCTAAAAGGTGGCGAGGCAAAAATAACGAGGTGAGAGTGGAAATTGTCGCGAGCTGACAAATAAGATTTTTTAGTACTTTCGTTTTTGGCGAGTTGGTGGTCAAATGTGTCTAATAACAGTGAAAAATGGAGAGGTAGCGAGGTTTGGCGGATAAGTACGCTTGCAATTTTAAAGATGCGAGCTTGAACATAGTTGACGACTTTGTACATATCAGTTTGCGAGTTTTGACACGAGATTTGTTGCGGGTAGCTCGCTGACTGCTTAGTACATGGAGCCCTGTATGTTCAATTTTGTGGCTTGATGATGACTTTATCTATAACAATGTCTACCGCAACTGTTCTTAAAGGGATATGAAACAGTCTATTTCATTATTGAAATTTAAAAAAAACACAACGCAGTGGCTCATACTTGCAATATGTACAGCAGCGGACCTACAAAACAGAGGATCCTGGTGCAAAAAATGTTTTGGGCCCCCTAATGGTAATTAGTAGGTAAAAGTAATAATATATAAGCTGCTCTGTAAAATGATTTTGAGTCTAGACATATGAGATGGACCTGCAATCTGCACCAATAAAAAACCCTGCATTAGGATTGTTCACATACTGCTCACACCTATGTATAGACTGGCTGCATCATGCATGGCACCTGCTGCACCAATATATGTGTTCTGCCACTGAATATGTATTATTCATCATTTTAAAAATTATTTTACCTTTTTTTTTTTTTTTTTTTTTTTTAAATAAAACTTCATTTGTGCAGTGTTAATTACTACAAGTGGGCTGTGGTCTCTATAGGAAGGCATATCTAGCTTGATGTCATAAAACTTCTAAAGTAACCATGAGCTGATTTACTATTCGGTAAACACAAGATAAACAGAAAGTCAGTTTGCCCATGCTCAGAAGAGGCAGAATGTGACTTAAAGGGTCATGAAACCCAAAAAATATCACTTTCATGATTCAGATAGAGAATACAATTTTAAACAACTTTCTAATTTACTTCTATTATCTAATTTGTTTCATTCCCTTTGTATCATTTGTTGAAGGAGCAGCAATGCACTACTGGTTTCTAACTGAAACACTTGTGTGAGCCAATGACAATTGGTATATATATGCAGCCACCAATCAGCAATGAGAAACTAAGCTCTTTGTTGATCCTGAGTCTACCTAGATAAACCTTTCAGCAAAGGATAACAAGAGAAGGAAGAAAATTAAATAACAGAAGTAAATTGTAAAGTTGTTTAAAAACATAATTTATGTAAGAACTTACCTGATAAATTCATTTCTTTCATATTAGCAAGAGTCCATGAGCTAGTGACGTATGGGATATACATTCCTACCAGGAGGGGCAAAGTTTCCCAAACCTCAAAATGCCTATAAATACACCCCTCACCACACCCACAATTCAGTTTAACGAATAGCCAAGAAGTGGGGTGATAAAAAAGTGCGAAAGCATATAAAATAAGGAATTGGAATAATTGTGCTTTATACAAAAATCATAACCACCACAAAAAAAGGGCGGGCCTCATGGACTCTTGCTAATATGAAAGAAATGAATTTATCAGGTAAGTTCTTACATAAATTATGTTTTCTT
Source organism: Bombina bombina (assembly GCF_027579735.1). NCBI lineage: Eukaryota > Metazoa > Chordata > Amphibia > Anura > Bombinatoridae > Bombina > Bombina bombina. The sequence goes on from NC_069499.1 coordinate 1,030,197,408, forward strand.
TCATGTAATTAGCAAGAGTCCATGAGCTAGTGACGTATGGGATAATGACTACCCAAGATGTGGATCTTTCCACACAAGAGTCACTAGAGAGGGAGGGATAAAAATAAAGACAGCCAATTCCTGCTGAAAATAATCCACACCCAAAAATAAAGTTTAACGAAAAACATAAGCAGAAGATTCAAACTGAAACCGCTGCCTGAAGTACTTTTCTACCAAAAACTGCTTCAGAAGAAGAAAATACATCAAAATGGTAGAATTTAGTAAAAGTATGCAAAGAAGACCAAGTTGCTGCTTTGCAAATCTGGTCAACCGAAGCTTCATTCCTAAACGCCCAGGAAGTAGAAACTGACCTAGTAGAATGAGCTGTAATTCTTTGAGGCGGAGTTTTACCCGACTCAACATAGGCAAGATGAATTAAAGATTTCAACCAAGATGCCAAAGAAATGGCAGAAGCTTTCTGGCCTTTTCTAGAACCGGAAAAGATAACAAATAAACTAGAAGTCTTACGGAAAGATTTCGTAGCTTCAACATAATATTTCAAAGCTCTAACAACATCCAAAGAATGCAACGATTTCTCCTTAGAATTCTTAGGATTAGGACATAATGAAGGAACCACAATTTCTCTACTAATGTTGTTGGAATTCACAACTTTAGGTAAAAATTCAAAAGAAGTTCGCAACACCGCCTTATCCTGATGAAAAATCAGAAAAGGAGACTCACAAGAAAGAGCAGATAATTCAGAAACTCTTCTGGCAGAAGAGATGGCCAAAAGGAACAAAACTTTCCAAGAAAGTAATTTAATGTCCAATGAATGCATAGGTTCAAACGGAGGAGCTTGAAGAGCTCCCAAAACCAAATTCAAACTCCAAGGAGGAGAAATTGACTTAATAACAGGTTTTATACGAACCAAAGCTTGTACAAAACAATGAATATCAGGAAGAATAGCAATCTTTCTGTGAAAAAGAACAGAAAGAGCAGAGATTTGTCCTTTCAAAGAACTTGCGGACAAACCCTTATCTAAACCATCCTGAAGAAACTGTAAAATTCTCGGTATTCTAAAAGAATGCCAAGAAAAATGATGAGAAAGACACCAAGAAATATAAGTCTTCCAGACTCTATAATATATCTCTCGAGATACAGATTTACGAGCCTGTAACATAGTATTAATCACAGAGTCAGAGAAACCTCTTTGACCAAGAATCAAGCGTTCAATCTCCATACCTTTAAATTTAAGGATTTCAGATCCTGATGGAAAAAAGGACCTTGTGACAGAAGATCTGGTCTTAACGGAAGAGTCCACGGTTGGCAAGAGGCCATCCGGACAAGATCCGCATACCAAAACCTGTGAGGCCATGCCGGAGCTACCAGCAGAACAAACGAGCATTCCTTCAGAATCTTGGAGATTACTCTTGGAAGAAGAACTAGAGGCGGAAAGATATAGGCAGGATGATACTTCCAAGGAAGTGATAATGCATCCACTGCCTCCGCCTGAGGATCCTGGGATCTGGACAGATACCTGGGAAGTTTCTTGTTTAGATGGGACGCCATCAGATCTATTTCTGGAAGTTCCCATATTTGAACAATCTGAAGAAATACCTCTGGGTGAAGAGACCATTCGCCCGGATGCAACGTTTGGCGACTGAGATAATCCGCTTCCCAATTGTCTATACCTGGGATATGAACCGCAGAGATTAGACAGGAGCTGGATTCCGCCCAAACCAAAATTCGAGATACTTCTTTCATAGCCAGAGGACTGTGAGTCCCTCCTTGATGATTGATGTATGCCACAGTTGTGACATTGTCTGTTTGAAAACAAATGAACGATTCTCTCTTCAGAAGAGGCCAAAACTGAAGAGCTCTGAAAATTGCACGGAGTTCCAAAATATTGATCGGTAATCTCACCTCCTGAGATTCCCAAACTCCTTGTGCCGTCAGAGATCCCCACACAGCTCCCCAACCTGTGAGACTTGCATCTGTTGAAATTACAGTCCAGGTCGGAAGCACAAAAGAAGCCCCCTGAATTAAACGATGGTGATCTGTCCACCATGTTAGAGAGTGTCGAACAATCGGTTTTAAAGATATTAATTGAGATATCTTCGTGTAATCCTTGCACCATTGCTTCAGCATACAGAGCTGAAGAGGTCGCATGTGAAAACGAGCAAAGGGGATCGCGTCCGATGCAGCAGTCATAAGACCTAGAATTTCCATGCATAAGGCTACCGAAGGGAATAATTGTGACTGAAGGTTTCGACAAGCTGCAATCAATTTTAGACGTCTCTTGTCTGTTAAAGACAGAGTCATGGACACTGAATCCATCTGGAAACCCAGAAAGGTTACCCTTGTCTGAGGAATCAAAGAACTTTTTGGTAAATTGATCCTCCAACCATGATCTTGAAGAAACAACACAAGTCGATTCGTATGAGATTCTGCTAAATGTAAAGACTGAGCAAGTACCAAGATATCGTCCAAATAAGGAAATACCACAATACCCTGTTCTCTGATTACAGACAGAAGGGCACCGAGAACCTTTGTAAAAATTCTTGGAGCTGTAGCTAGGCCAAACGGCAGAGCCACAAACTGGTAATGCTTGTCCAGAAAAGAGAATCTCAGGAACTGATAATGATCTGGATGAATTGGAATATGCAGATATGCATCCTGTAAATCTATTGTGGACATATAATTCCCTTGCTGAACAAAAGGCAAGATAGTCCTTACAGTTACCATCTTGAACGTTGGTATTCTTACATAACGATTCAATATTTTTAGATCCAGAACTGGTCTGAAGGAATTCTCCTTCTTTGGTACAATGAAGAGATTTGAATAAAACCCCATCCCCTGTTCCGGAACTGGAACCGGCATAATTACTCCAGTCAACTCTAGATCTGAAACACATTTCAGAAATGCTTGAGCTTTTACTGGATTTACTGGGACACGGGAAAGAAAAAATCTCTTTGCAGGAGGTCTCATCTTGAAACCAATTCTGTACCCTTCTGAAACAATGCTCTGAATCCAAAGATTGTGAACAGAATTGATCCAAATTTCCTTGAAAAAACGTAACCTGCCCCCTACCAGCTGAGCTGGAATGAGGGCCGCACCTTCATGTGGACTTAGAAGCAGGCTTTGCCTTTCTAGCTGGCTTGGATTTATTCCAGACTGGAGATGGTTTCCAAACTGAAACTGCTCCTGAGGATGAAGGATCAGGCTTTTGTTCTTTGTTGAAACGAAAAGGAACGAAAACGATTATTAGCCCTGCTTTTACCTTTAGATTTTTTATCCTGTGGTAAAAAAGTTCCTTTCCCACCAGTAACAGTTGAAATAATGGAATCCAACTGAGAACCAAATAATTTGATACCCTGGAAAGAAATGGAAAGTAAAGTAGATTTAGAAGCCATATCAGCATTCCAAGTTTTAAGCCATAAAGCTCTTCTAGCTAAAATAGCTAGAGACATAAACCTGACATCAACTCTGATAATATCAAAAATGGCATCACAGATAAAATTATTAGCATGCTGTAGAAGAATAATAATATCATGAGAATCATGATGTGTTACTTGTTGCGCTAAAGTTTCCAACCAGAAAGTTGAAGCTGCAGCAACATCAGCCAAAGATATAGCAGGTCTAAGAAGATTACCTGAACACAGATAAGCTTTTCTTAGAAAGGATTCAATTTTCCTATCTAAAGGATCCTTAAACGAAGTACCATCTGACGTAGGAATAGTAGTACGTTTAGCAAGGGTAGAAATAGCCCCATCAACTTTAGGGATTTTGTCCCAAAATTCTAATCTGTCAGACGGCACAGGATATAATCGCTTTAAACGTTTAGAAGGAGTAAATGAATTACCCAATTTATCCCATTCTTTGGAAATTACTGCAGAAATAGCATTAGGAACAGGAAAGACTTCTGGAATAGCCACAGGAGCTTTAAATACCTTATCCAAACGTTTAGAATTAGTATCAAGAGGACCAGAATCCTCTATTTCTAAAGCAATTAGTACTTCTTTAAGTAAAGAACAAATAAATTCCATTTTAAATAAATATGAAGATTTATCAGCATCAACCTCTGAGACAGAATCCTCTGAACCAGAAGAGTCATCAGAATCAGAATGATGATGTTCATTTAAAAATTCATCTGTAGGGAGAGAAGTTTTAAAAGATTTTTTACGATTACTAGAAGGAGAAATAACAGACATAGCCTTCTTTATGGATTCTGAAACAAAATCTCTTATATTATCAGGAACATTCTGCACCTTAGATGTTGAAGGAACTGCAACAGGCAATGGTACTTTACTAAAGGAAATATTATTTGCTTTAACAAGTTTGTCATGACAATCAATACAAACAACAGCTGGAGGAATAGCTACCAAAAGTTTACAGCAGATACACTTAGCTTTGGTAGATCCAGCACTAGACAGCGATTTTCCTGTAGTATCTTCTGGCTCAGATGCAACGTGAGACATCTTGCAATATGTAAGAGAAAAAACAACATATATATAAAGCAAAATTGATCAAATTCCTTAAATGACAGTTTCAGGAATGGGAAAAAATGCCAAAGAACAAGCTTCTAGCAACCAGAAGCAATGAAAAATGAGACTTAAATAATGTGGAGACAAAAGCGACGCCCATATTTTTCGCGCCAATAAGACGCCCACATTATTTGGCGCCTAAATGCTTTTTGGCGCCAAAATGACGCCACATCCGGAACGCCGACATTTTTGGCGCAAAATAACGTCAAAAAAATGACGCGACTTCCGGCGACACGTATGACGCCGGAAACGGAAACGATTTTTTTGCGCCAAAAAAGTCTGCGCCAAGAATGACGCAATAAAATGAAGCATTTTCAGCCCCCGCGAGCCTAACAGCCCACAGGGAAGAATCAAATTTTTGAAGGTAAGAAAAAATGATTAAATCAAATGCATTATCCCAAATATGAAACTGACTGTCTGAAAATAAGGAAAGTTGAACATTCTGAGTCAAGGCAAATAAATGTTTGAATACATATATTTAGAACTTTATAAATAAAGTGCCCAACCATAGCTTGGAGTGTCACAGAAAATAAGATTTACTTACCCCAGGACACTCATCTACATGTTTGTAGAAAGCCAAACCAGTACTGAAACGAGAATCAGCAGAGGTAATGGTATATATAAGAGTATATCGTCGATCTGAAAAGGGAGGTAAGAGATGAATCTCTACGACCGATAACAGAGAACCTATGAAATAGACCCCGTAGAAGGAGATCACTGCATTCAAATAGGCAATACTCTCCTCACATCCCTCTGACATTCACTGCACGCTGAGAGGAAAACCGGGCTCCAACTTGCTGCGGAGCGCATATCAACGTAGAATCTAGCACAAACTTACTTCACCACCTCCATCGGAGGCAAAGTTTGTAAAACTGAATTGTGGGTGTGGTGAGGGGTGTATTTATAGGCATTTTGAGGTTTGGGAAACTTTGCCCCTCCTGGTAGGAATGTATATCCCATACGTCACTAGCTCATGGACTCTTGCTAATTACATGAAAGAAATTGTATTCTCTATCTGAATCATGAAAGAAAAAATTTGGGTTTCATGTTCCTTTAAGTTATGAACATGTCAGCAATCATATCTCCCTGAGGGCAGTGGCTAAGTGCTCTTTTGCAAGAAAATAAGTAAGTTGCTTGCTGTTTTTTTACACAAAATGATTCTTATTATGTATACTTGAATTATTTGTTTTTTTACTAAAGGAGCACAAATGTATATCCTTTTAAAACACATATACTATATTCCATTACTGCCTAACTACCTACCTAATATGTTTAAAGGGATACTAACCCCAAATATTTTATTTTATGATTCAGATAGAGCATGCAATTTTAAGCAACTTTCTAATTCACTCCTATTATCAATTTTTCTTTGTTCTCATGTTATCTTGATTTGAAAAAGCAGTAATGAAAGGTTAGGTGCAGGCCCATTTTTAGTTCAGCACCTGGGCAGCGCTTGTGATTGGTTTGCTACATTTAGCCACAAATCAGCAAGTGCTACCCAGGACTGAACAAAAAATGGGACGACTCTAAAGCTTACAGTACTGCTTTTTCAAATCAAGATAGCATGAGAACAAAGAAAAATTGATTAAAGGAGTAAATTAGACAGTTGCTTAAAATCTCATGCTCTATCTGAATCATGAACGAAAGAAAAAATTGGGTTTAGTATCCCTTTAATCACTTTCTACTATGCAATTTCATTTGATACTTCCCTCTGATTTTCTTCACATTTTTTTTAATGTGTTTTCTGATCTTTAAAGCCATTTAGTTCTGTGGGGTTAGATACTGTACATAGACACTGTGAATAACTCTGACCAAACATTCATGAAAAGGTTTTTATATATATTTGGTGGTGCTTTAGATTTACTTTGAGAGATACACAACTTTCCTCAGTTTAAATCAGTTACATTTCTCACAGTGTATATACACAAATAATTAATAAATAGTCAATGTATTAGCAGTTTATATTACCACTTTGCTTATTAGAGAACATACTCATACATATATATATACATATACATACAATATACATACATATATTATTAATATTTATATATGGCACTTTTAGGAAATAAGTTACACTGTTTCACTCATTTCTGCTTTCACTGTCTGTTCTCATGGCTTTGTCTTGTTATCAGGACAGAGCCATGCCCCTGGGAGATTGTGGGGTTATCGGGGGGAGGTGGGCGCTAATAAGTACAAACTAAAATTACAGAAGGGGGGCATTGGAATTGCCATTAGGCAAGGAGTGTAAGATAATGCTAGTTAGTGGGCCCCTCCAAGCGAGATTATTATAATTTGCTTCACTTTAAACTCGATGTCTAAAGCAAAACAATTTTATTGTTTTGTAATTTAAGTTTTTCCACTTTTTTCTTTCAAGGCTTTTCCCTTTTTAAGATATTTTGGGTTCTCTTAGATTACTGCCACTTGTACAGAAGGCTGGCCGTCTTTGTTTTACTAATAATGAATATTAGCACATATTTTTAACACTAACAGTTGAGAATTACTGTGTAGTAACCCTGTACACAACAAAGGCCTCTTATGCTTTTTTGAGTAGATTTATCTGTCACTAGTTTTTCAGTCTTCTGTATGCTGTCATTAGAAATAATCTGTGGCTTGTGCACTTCATAACAGTTTAATAAGTATAATAAACTATCCATAAGGTTTGTTTATTGTTGCAGTTGTACAAGTATGCTCCAAGCAAAGAAATTAATTCCAGACCTTCAAGCTTGGTGATTTAAGACACCTGCTAAATAACATTAAACCATACATTGGAAGGTATCAATTCATCAAATCCATCCATCACATTAACAATTGTTATAACAATGGTATATAAGATTCTTGAACAGTGACTATCATTTTGAAAAAGCTGATATCACAAGATCAAGATAATGGGGCCGAGTTATCATGATGTGAGCGGACATGATCTGATATTGCAGATCATGTCCGCTGCACATCGATAAATGACGACAGCATACGCTCTTGGCATTTATCATTGCACCAGCAGTTAATGTGAACTGCTGTTGCAATACCGCCCCCTGCAGATTTGCGGCCAATCGGCCGCTAGCAGGGGGTGTCAATCAACCAGATCGTTTTCGATCGGGTTGATTTCTGGCTATGTCTGTCCGCCTCCTCAAAAGGCTCGCCAGAAACACGTGATAATTCGGCCCCAATACATTTTAATAAACTAAATAAAATATCAATAAAAGTTTAATTAATTGTATTGTGCCATTGTCTTCATTAGGGATTATGCACTACTAATCTGAATAATATTTTTACTGGGTAATGCAGGGTGGGCACTGATAGTAAGTTGATTGAACCAAGGAGGTTGTGGCCAGAAAAAGTTTGGGAACCACTGCTTTAGATTATCGTTTTTAAACAGAGTTTTACTCCCTCATCAATGTCACTGGCACCATCTAGTGGTGGAAAAATACAAAAGGATATGCAGTTTTTTTTATCGCTATACACAATTATCTCCTGACTCTGGGAAGTTCTGCTCACACATAAAAAGGCTGAAGATTTAGGATCCTTTACATAGGGATTACACATTCAGTTCCCTCCTTCTGAAGTGCCAGGAAAGAATGCCTTTCAATAAACAAGCATCCCAAAAACTGCACTCTTTGTGGCATACTGTATCATTAAAATACCCTTAGAAAAGGTATCAAAGTGTTATTAATATTATTAGAGTTAATTTGTATAGCGCTGCAAAGGTCAAAAGTAATCAAAATGTATAATGCTTTTTAGCATGACAAAAGTAAACTGCCTGCTTATCCTGGTTTGTTTGGTTATCACAGATGTTTGCTTTGAGAACACAGATTGCATTGATGTCACTGACTTCTGAACTTACTGCTGAACTTATATGTTTGTTCAATTAATGCCTTCACAATAGCTGTGCACACAAATGACTAATAGGTTCGATATGTTATTATGCAAAGAATAGATAAATGAGAAAATGAATATAATAAAAATATAAAATATTTTCTCACACTAATAGGTATTTCCCTAGTTCTAGTTCTTTTGTAATTCAGTTTAATAGCTCCATGTATGAAGCAGCGAGAGTTGCTCCTAAGCCCTTGCGGGGCAGGTTTGCATGTGCAAAAGTGAGAACTGTAAGGCAGAAGTGTTTACAGAATGATGCTGTGTGTTTCATACTTACATGTACGTATTTGTATTTGTTTTTTTGCACACCCAGTGTACTTGCATTACAATTTACACTGTCCATATTTTTTTTTTTGTTTATTATTTATTTATGAACAGCAATGTATACATTTACCACAGATTCTTTTCCTTTTACGCCACGCAGGGCTGAGTACTATATTTCATACTTGGAAAAGAAAAAAAAAAGAAAAAGAAAAAAAAAAGGAATAGAGAGTAGAAAGACTGTTATACATAATCAAGTTATTAACACTGTGTATTTATATTTCTACACATTGCTGGAATTTTAACTTTTTTCCTTACATACAAGACAAATCAGTTCTATACAGAAACAAAAAACAAAAGACAAACAAACAAACAAACAAACAAAACAAAACAAAACACAAAAAAAAAACAAAAAAAAACCCCAACAATTTCCCTTCATGCCTTTCACCTTCTATCTCCAGCCATATTTCCAGCTATCTCCCTAAAGGGGTGCCAGAATTGATTCTGTGCAGATTCTGGGAGTGAATGTATAAGCTTTTCCCACTTCATCCTGTATACATTGCTTGTATACTCATTCAATTCCTGAATATCATATTGTTCTATAATTGCTTGTTTTATTAAATAGTTTTTCCATTCTATAAAATTAAGTTTTTTACTATTCTTCCAATTTCTAAAGATTATACATCTAGCTGCCATGACCGAGATATTTATAAATTTCCAGTCTGCTCCCATTTCCTTGAATCCTGATAAGAGCACTATATGTCTTAACTTGAAATTATTAGGTTTCCTTATAGTCTTATCTAGCCAATATTCAATTTTACACCAAAATTGTTTGACTATAGGACACTCCCAAATCATATGTATTAGATTAACTGCTGTTTTACTACATTTCGGGCATTTATTAAACTGTGTATTGCCCCACTTGAAACCCTTCTCTGGGGTATAATAAATATTATGTAGTAGTTTTAAATGAGCCTCTCTCCATGTTTCAGAAATTGTTATTTTAAGCACTCGCGAGATTGATTCCTTTATCTGGTCACTAGACACATTTATTTCTATAATAAAGGGTCTCCATTTGTATGATAGATTATCTAAATTAATTTGGCCTTCATGACCGGAGATAAGTTTGTACCATGGTGAAATAGAACATATACCCTGTGTAGTCATTTTTAACCAAGGTTCTATTTTCTCCCATCCCAAATTCCAGCCATTAACCCTAATAAGTTGCTGTGCATAATGCCTAATCTGGAGATAAGCATAGAAGTCTGAGTTCTCTAATAAGAAGTCCTTTTTCAGAGAGTCAAAATGTTTTTACAATTCTTCCGTCTATATCTAATATCTGACTTAAAAATTTCAACCCTTTAACTTCCCAATTCTTGAAAAGAATAGAATTATAACCCATTGGGAAGGACGGGTTGTCCTGTATCGATAAATATTTATAAAGTCCATATTCTATTCCCAATTTCTTGCATAACTTTTGCCAGGCTATTATGGGATTAATAATTGTTTTAAGGTTTTTAATGTTCTTTGGAAGTTTTTGCCACTGAATATGTATAAGGTTTAATAAATTGTGTGGTGCACAAGTATTCTTTTCTAACTCTGGAATCGTGAAGTATGAAGTACCTGTTAACCACTCTGTTACAATTCTACCTAGCATAACCCGGTTATAGTTTTCTAAGTTGGGGAGAGCAAGACCCCCCATCTCTTTTTGCAGGTATAATTTAGTCAGTGCTATTCTAGGTTTCTTATTATTCCAGAGAAATTGTCTTAGAGCCAATTTTTTAATCTGAATTTAGCAAAGATATGGGTCTGTATGATTCAAGCTGCATTGGGTCTTTATGTGGTTTTAATATTAGAGTAGTCCATGATTCCGTGAAATGGGATGACATCTCCTTCCCTCTTGTTAAATATTGATTGAATAGCAAAGTTAGAGTAGGAACTATGCAATCTAACAATATTTTGTAATATTCATTCGGTAAAAGGTCAGGACCTGCAGCATTGTTATTTTTTAGATTTTTAATAACATTGGTAACCTCTTCTTCTAAAATTGGTCCTCATCCAAATTTCCTCATCTTTAAGTTTTGGAGTCTTAGTTTTAGCCCAGAATTTGTTTTTTTTTCAATGTCCAACTTCCCCGAGCTATAGACCTTCTGATAATAATCCTTAAATGAATTTAATATATCCTCCGTTCTATTTTCAATCTTTCCATTCAAGTTTATAGCACTAATATAGTTATGTCCTTTCGCTCTTTTTGCTAATTTAGCCAAAAATTTCCCCGTTTTGTTTCCGTGTCTATAAAACTTTGCATCCAATCTAAGCTCTTGTTGAGTGTTTTTTTTTAAGAGCCAAATATCTCTGACCTCCTTCACCTGTATATAATTTTGCCAATTTAAATTGTTTGGTGCATCCAGGTATTTGTTATATGCGGAGGATAACCTCTTAATCACCTCATTCTCTTCAATTTTTAGTTTTTTCCTTTTTTTACTCAGAAAAGCAATAACTTCACCTCGAAGTACCGCTTTTGATGCTTCCCAAAATATATCTGGTTTTTCCAAATATTCCAAGTTATTTGTATAAAAGTCCTGCCATTTTTGCATCAGCATATTCTTAAATTCTAGATCCTTGATCAAATAATTAGGGAACCAGAATCTTCTCATGGGGGGGTGACCACTACTCATTTGGATTTTAAGAATTATAGGGGCATGATCTGAAAGCAGTATTTCTTTAATCTCTACCTCTGCTTCTAGGCCAAATAATTTGTCTGAGATCAGGAACATGTCTATTCTTGAGAGTGTATTGTGTGCCTTAGAGGCACAGGGGTATTCTCTTCCAATCGGATTAAGCTCTCTCCAAATATCTTTTATCTTTAAATTAGAAGTAAATCTATCTAACAACTTAGCCTCAAGCTTGTCTCTATTAGTTTTCTTTACCTTGGTACTTTTCCTTAACCTGTCTAATGGGATCTGAAACACCATGTTAAAGTCCCCCCCAATTATGAGAACCCCGTCTGCCTTTTCCAGTAACTGAGTTTGTAAGTTTGACCAAAAAGTTGGAGTATGGACGTTAGGACCATAGACATTACATATGGTAAAAAGTATTTTCTCTACTTCCAATTTTAAAATCAGATACCTTGCATCTGGGTCTAAGTACAGAGACACAATTGTATATTGAAGTTTTTTGTTCAAGAGAATTGCAACTCCTTTTTTCCTTTTACAACAAGGAGTACCAACTACTTCTCCCACCCAATCAAATTTTAATTTCAAAAGTTCTTGTTCTTTTAGGTGTGTCTCCTGGATGAAAGCTATATCAGCCTTCATGTTTTTAAGTTGTCTCAGGATTGCTTTTCTTTTTATCGGCGATGTAATACCACCCACATTCCACGAGACACACCTAACTTGATTCATCATCTAAGTACTAAAAATTTTTGTTGCCCCAGCGTGAATGGCATAGGGGAAAAAAAAGAAGAAAAGAAAACAAAAACAAAACAAAACAAAAAAAAAATAACACAATAGCCCACATAAAACAACACCGTACCCAATCCCCATAGAGCTCTACATTTTCTTGTGTCTTATCCATCAGTATGTACAATCCTTCTCCTGTCATATTCTGTTATATTACCTCCTCCCTCATAAAGACTTCCACATCTCTAACATTTTCAAAACACCTGTTCCCTTCAGTTCCTTGTATGCGTATTTTAGCAGGGTAGATTAATGTGGCATTATAGCCTTTATTAATTAGTTGCGTACATATGGGGGCCATTACTTTCCTCTTACTAGATACACCTGCTGAAAAATCCTGGAAAAGGAGGATCTTTTTCCCTTCTATTTCTATATCTCTTTTTTTCCTGTAATATTGTAATACTTTAACTTTATCTTGAAAATTGAGGCCACTATTGGCCTAGGCCTATCAATGTTAACATCATCCCTTCTGTGCCCTAACCTGTGTGCCCTCTCTACTATTAAGGGTAGCTGTGTAGGGGGTATTTCCAGCTTTCTAGGTAGAATGTCAGACATAAACAGGTTTAAGTCCTTAAACTGTGTGTTTTCTGATAAACCAATCATCTTTATATTGTTTCTGCGTGCGCGGTTTTCTAGCTCGTCTACTTTCTGCAATAATGTATCTACATCCTTTCTTGTCTCTGAGCTGCTCAGACCTTGACCTTCTACTCTATCCTCCAGGTCTGATATACGCTGCTCTGCCTCCCCTAATCTTTTGGAGAATTGTCTTACTTCATTGGCCAGTCCTGATATCTCAGATTTAATCAATTCAAACTGTGGTAGGAAAATATCCGACATTGTTTTAGTTAATGTCTGTATATCTAATGGGTTGCTACTCTCATTAAGGTTTTCAGGAACCGTATCAGTGTCCCTTTTGTTTCTTTTATCCCTACTCCTTGCTGCCATAACTGTGGATTTACTTTTATGTTGTTATATAAATTTATCCATGTATGGTTTCCTATGGAGAATGTCACCTTTTATCCTGTTGTTTCACCTCTAGGATATTTTAGACAAATGCCAACCTGCGAAGGGCAAACCTTATACAGCCTTAATGTCCAGTGGCTCAAGAGTACAAATGTAAGACGATATAAGCCTAAGTTTTAATCTAATGTGTCAGTGTATTTTTAACAAATGAAAAAGACACATATACTTACTAGGTCAAGCAAGACCTGCACTTAATTCCGAGATCAGACAGAATCAGGTATGTAAAATCCAATGTGTCAATGTGCTTGATATGGTGTGCAATAATTATTATTCATCAGAGATAATAGCTTATATATCCCTCCAAATATTTTAACTGTGGTTTTAACTATTAGTGATCCCAGTTCAGAAAAAGTTATATTATAAGACCTCCTTTTAACCTTGATGGTCTCTTCAAAAGATTTTCCACTATTGAATATGTAACCTATATGTCAGTCCTACTTACTTTGTCTAAATAAGATTCAACTATACCATCTACACCATTATCTACTTCATTATCCTAGGCAAAAGTGCATCCACCCAGGCACCTGGGGTCAAATAACCTCTAATGCGTATGTGCTGGTTTTTTGTACAGTATATTGTATTCACAAGTATTCTAATCTGCGCGGCACATTTCATAGGAGAGATTTTTTTTTCTCTTTTCCTTCCCTCTTTTTTTTTTTTTTTTTTTTTTTATTTATTTTCTTTTTCCTTCCCTTTCCCTTCTCTTTTCCCTTTTCCCTTCTCTTTCTCTTTTTCCTTCCCCTTTAGTGGCAGGCGCTGCCTTTAAACCTTGCTATTATGTACATCTATGTGTCTTGGCCAATTGTGGCATTGTTTTTAACACAACATTGTTTTTTAACATGCTATTTAATAAGCAGCCTCACACAGGCAACATCTGTTATTTCCTCCAGAGTACCTAGCTGAAGATCTGAATTCCCTTATTCACTCAGGTTAAATTTAAATCAGTACTAAGCATGCACCCACAAGATATTCACATCAATATGCAATGGTTAGAGACGTATATAAATACAGAAAAACTTGATGAAATGTCCCTGATGGCCTTGAGAGGCCCACAAACAGTCAGTAGCAAATGTATCTTCCTTAAACAAAAGTGATTAGTATTGTCTATAGCATGCTGTTTAAAGAACAGCCCTGCTTAAACAGCGTCTGTTATTTCATCAGAGATACCTTAGTCAGGGTCTTAGTCCCCTCTCTCGTCCAGGTTAAGTTTAGGGCAATGCTGGGCACACTCAAAAGAAAGAGGTATTTACAATAATTAAGTACATATATGGCTGCAAAAGGGTCTTGAAGAACTATCTTAATAGACTGTCCCCATTGGTCTTTAAGAAATTCACAAGCAGTCAATAGCAATCATGTTTTCCATGGTGGTAAAATAGTCCCCCAGCAAGTTGAAAAGGCCTCAGGCTAGGCAAAAAAAAAGCAGAACAAGTGAAAAAGTTACCTGGGTGTTTTTACTCCCTTACCACCAAGTGTCAGCTTATCCTTCCAGATGAGGTATCGGGCAACTTCTCTCTCGCTGCAAGATTTTAAGATGTATTCATTTTTACAGCGTCTTGGAGAGTAGTTGTCTTCCCCCCCGACGCCTCCTATTCCAAGACAGGGGGTACACCACTTTATCCGGTGTGCGGGAATCGGTTACCCACAGGTTAAACTCCAAGAAGATCCAGGCTTCTCTAGGGCAGGAATCCAAGCTTCTCACTCAAGCCTGACAAAATCCCCTCTAATTACCATCCACACACCGACTCTGTGGATCCAGACTCTTTCGGCTTACAACCATAGGGACGGGACTTCCCTTTTTCTTCACCTCCTTGATGTAGAGGACTTTTACGCGTCTTCCGGCACTTGGATCAGCTGGTCCTGACCCGGCATCCACAACTGGAGCCTATGGTCCGTGCTGAGGGCTGTAACTGTGGCGTCTCTCGTCCATGCGGCGAACACACGCCGGAGCTGCTGCTTGTTCACAGGCTCCTCCTCCAACCGGAACTCTCTTCCGCCACCTACACTGTCCATATTTAATATAAATTATTCCTAAAACACGATTTTTGGCAAACAATTTTGTTATGATTTTTGATGCACCTTAATGGTATAATTTTTTTCTTGTGTAGTTTTATGTGAATGGTTAAATTCTGCATGATTTTTAAATTGTTAATTTAATTGTGCACATTTGTAATGTATGCATCTCCTTCCCATTAAAAAAAATGCAATATAAATCCCTTAGTGAGACACCCTGTTTTCAGGGTAAACAGTGGCTTTATATACTTCTACAAGGGAAATAGAAGTACTGGCATGCATTCTTATAGGGGCCTATCTATCAAGCTCCGAAAGGAGCTTGACGGCCCGTGTTTCTGGCGAGTCTTCAGACTAAAGACTGCTGCTCCATAACCCTGACCGCCTGCTCTGAGCAGGCGGACAGGAATCGCCACAATTCAACCCGATCAAGTACGATCGGGTTGATTGACACCTCCCTGCTGCGGCCGATTGGCCACAAGTCTGCAGGAAGTGGAGTTGCACCAGCAGCTCTTCTGAGATGCTGGTGCAATGCTGAATACGGAGACCGTATTGCTCTCCACATTCAGCAAGGTTTTGCGGACCTGATCCACACTGTCGGATCAGGTCCGCAAGACCTTTGTTAAATAGGGGCCATAGAATCTCACCAGCCCAGAGAGCTTTAGATAAGTGACTTCTTAGTGCTTTGTAATTGAATTTACTTTAGACTTAATTTATTAACTTAAAGTTGTATTACATTTAAACTTTGCACTTTTTAAATTTGTGTTTAATGCATTTAAGTTTTACACACAGTGGTGCCTATTTATTAATTTTCGAGCGGACATGATCCGATTTTGCCAATCATGTCCGTTGCACATCAGTAAATGCAGACAGCATACTCTCTCTGCATTTATCATTGCACCAGCAGGTATTGTGAACTGCTGGTGCAATGCGGCCCCCTGCAGATTCACGGCCAATCGGCCACTAGCAGGGGGTGTCAATTAACCCAATCGTATTCGATCGGGTTAATTTCTGGCCATGTCTGTCTGCAACCTCAGAGCAGGTGGAAAGGTTATGGAGCAGTGGTCTTTAGGCCGGTGCTTCATAACGCTGTTTCCGGTGAACCTTCAGGCTTGCTGGAAACACGGGGCATCAAGATCCATATAGAGCTTGATAAATATACCCTAGTGTATTTAGAATTGCAAATTCTGATTGTTTTGAATGTTTCTTTGTAACTTTAGCAAATTAGGATTATACTCTGTATAACAATTTTAGTATATCTTTGCAAATTACATTGCACTGTAATGTGTATTTATGAAATAATCCTAAAAGTTTTAGAAAACTAGAGGAACAGGAGATTCTCCTATTTCTCCCTCATTCTAAAACTGTCAAGGTTTCCCTGAGTGTGTCTGAAACTCTTTCACAATTAATTACATTCTATAAGCATTTAACACATGCAGTTTTCACTGATTTATCCAGCCTGTTGTATGCAGTTGATGTTTGTTCAAAGCTCATAATACACATATTTAAATGACAGAAAAGCAATGTTACTAAATTAGAGGAAAATACAAGTTAAATTGTAGTAAAAACATTTCAGTGTAATCTGTATTTGCTGCAAACTTACGGCTAGATTACGAGTTCGGCGTTAGTTTAAAAAGCAGCGTTAAGGGGTCCTAATGCTGCATTTTAACGCCCGCTGGTATTACGAGTCAGGCAGGTACAGGTGTACTGCTCACTTTTTTTCTGCGACTTTTCAATACCGCAAATCCCCTTACGTCAATTGCGTATCCTATCTTTTTAATGGGAATTTCCTAACACTGGTATTACAAGTCTTGGAAAAAGTGAGCAGTACAGCCTCTACCTCCAAGACTCCTATCGCATATAAAAGTCAATAGTTAAGAGTTTTATAGGCTAACGCCAGAACATAAAGCTCTTAACTACAGTGCTACAAAGTACACTAACACCCATAAACTACCTATTAACCTCTAAACCGAGGCCCCCCACATCGCAAACACTATAATAAAATTCAGGTACAGGTGTACTGCTCACTTTTTTTCTGCGACTTTTCAATACCGCAAATCCCCTTACGTCAATTGCGTATCCTATCTTTTTAATGGGAATTTCCTAACACTGGTATTACAAGTCTTGGAAAAAGTGAGCAGTACAGCCTCTACCTCCAAGACTCCTATCGCATATAAAAGTCAATAGTTAAGAGTTTTATAGGCTAACGCCAGAACATAAAGCTCTTAACTACAGTGCTACAAAGTACACTAACACCCATAAACTACCTATTAACCTCTAAACCGAGGCCCCCCACATCGCAAACACTATAATAAAATTATTTAACCCCTAATCTGCTGACCGGACATCGCCGCACCTACATTATACCTATGAACCCCTAATCTGCTGCCCCTAACATCGCCGACACCTACATTATAGTTATTAATAGTGATGACGCGAACAGTTCGCCGGAGAACAGTTCCCGGCGATCTTAGCTTGTTCACGTCCGCAGCGGTGGGTGAACATATGCGATGTTCGATGTTGAGTAAACTTTGACCCTGTATCTCACAGTCTGCAGACACATTTCAGCCAAACAGCAGCAGACACTCCCTCCCAGCTCCTGGGCAGCAGCCATTTTAGAATCATTCTGATCCTGCATTCTTAGTGAGAGGAGTGATAGTGTTGCTGCTGCTGATTTTATAGGGGAATTGATAGCTAGGCTAGTGTATTCAGTGTCCACTACAGTCCTGAAGGACTCATCTGATCTCTGCTGTAAGGACAGCACCCCAAAAAGCCCTTTTTAGGGCTAGAACTTCAGTCGTTTTTTTTTTTGTAATCTAATTGCATTTGCCTGCCTGTCAGCCTGTGTGCGAGGCTCACATCATATACTGTGCCTACTTGCTCACTGCCACCACTCATATCTGGTGTAACATTAGTGTAAATTTAAAAAAAAAAAACTTTTACATCAGTTTGCTAGTGTAATCTAATTTCAGTTGCCAGCAGGCCTGTGTGTCAGGCCCACAACAAATACTGTGCCTAATTGCTCTGTTTTCCACCACTCATATCTTGTGTAACATTAGTGTAAAAAAATTTAAAAAAAACTTTTACATCAGTCTGCTAGTGTTATTTAATTTTAGTTGCCAGGCCAGCCTGCCACTAGTGCCAGCCTGTGTGTCAGGCTCACAGCATATACTGTGCCTACTTCCATCCTCAGTGTCACCACTCATATCTGTTGTAACATTAGTGTAAATTTTTTATAAAAAAACTTTTACATCAGTCTGCTAGTGTTATTTAATTTTAATTGCCAGGCCAGCCTGCCACTAGTTCCAGCCTGTGTGTCAGGCTCCCAGGATATACTGTGCCTACTTCCATCCTCAGTGCCACCAGTCATATCTTTTGTAACATTAGTGTAAATGTTATAAAAAAACTTTTACATCAGTCTGCTAGTGTTATTTATTTTTAGTTGCCAAGACAGCCTGCCACTAGTGCCAGCTTGTGTGTCAGGCTCACAGCATATACTGTGCCTACTTCCATCCTCAGTGCCACCACTCATATCTGGTGTAACATTAGTGTAAATTTTGTTAAAAAAAACCTTTTACATCAGTCTGCTAGTGTTATTTAATTTTAGTTGCCAGGCCAGCCTGCCACTAGTGCCAGCCTGTGTGTCAGGCTCCCAGCATATACTGTGCCTACTTCCATCCTCAGTGCCACCACTCATATCTGTTGTAACATTAGTGTAAATTAAAAAAACAAAACATTTACATCAGTCTGCTAGTGTTATTTAATTTTAGTTGCCAGGCTAGCCTGCCACTAGTGCCAGCCTGTGTGTCAGGCTCACAGCATATACTGTGCCTACTTCCATCCTCAGTGCCACCACTCATATCTGTTGTAACATTAGTGTAACCTTAAAAAAAAAAAAACTTTTACATCAGTCTGCTAGTGTTATTTAATTTTAGTTGCCAGGCCAGCCTGCCACTATGCCACTAGTGCCAGCCTGTGTGTCAGGCTCCCAGCATATACTGTGCCTACTTCCATCCTCAGTGCCACCACTCATATCTGTTGTAACATTAGTGTAATTTTTTTAAAAAAAATCTTTTACATCAGTCTGCTAGTGTTATTTAATTTTAGTTGCCAGGCCAGCCTGCCACTAGTGCCAGCCTGTGTGTCAGGCTCCCAGCATATACTGTGCTTACTTCCTCAGTGCCACCACTCATATCTGTTGTAACATTAGTGTAAATTTTTTTAAAATGTTTTTTACATCATTCTGCTAGTGTTATTTAATTTTAGCTGCCAGGCCAGCCTGCCACTAGTGCCAGCCTGTGTGTCAGGCTCCCAGCAAATACTGTGCCTACTTCCATCCTCAGTGCCACCACTCATCTCTGTTGTAACATTAGTGTAAAAAAATTTTTAAAAAACTTTTACATCAGTCTGCTAGTGTTATTTAATTTTAGTTGCCAGGCCAGCCTGCCACTGCCAGCCTGTGTGTCAGACTCACAGCATATACTATGCCTACTTCCTCAGTGCCACCACTCATATCTGTTGTAATATTAGTGTAAATGTTTTTAAAATGTTTTTTACATCATTCTGCTAGTGTTATTTAATTTTAGTTGCCAGGCCAGCCTGCCACTAGTGCCAGCCTGTGTGTCAGGCTCCCAGCAAATACTGTGCCTACTTCCATCCTCAGTGCCACCACTCATCTCTGTTGTAACATTAGTGTAAATTTTTTTTAAAAAAACTTTTACATCAGTCGGCTAGTGTTATTTAATTGCAGTTGCCTTCCTGCCAGCGTGTGTGCCAGGCCCACTTGCCAACTAGTGCCACAAATCATATTTGTTATAACAGTAGTGTAAATATTTTTTTTTTAATTTTTTGACTGTGAAACATCAGTCAGCTAGTGTAATCTAATTGCAGTTGCCTGCCTGCCAGTGTGTGTGCCAAGCCCACTTGCCAACTAGTGCCACAACTCATATCTGTTGTAACAGTAGTGTAAATATTTAAAAAAAAAACTTTTTTGACTGTGAAACATCAGTCTGCTAGTGTAATCTAATTGCAGTTGCCTGCCTGCCTGCCTGCCTGCCAGCGTGTGTGCCAGGCCCACTTGCCAACAAGTGCCACCACTCATATCTGTTGTAACAGTAGTGTAAATATTTAAAAAAAAACTTTTTTGACTGTGGAACATCAGTCTGCTAGTGTAATCTAATTGAAGTTGCCTGCCTGCCAACGTTTGTGCCAGGCCCACTTGCCAAGTTAGTGCCACCACTTATATTTGTTGTATTAGTAGTGTAAATATTTAAAAAAAAAACTTTTTTGACTGTGAAACATCAGTCAGCTAGTGTAATCTAATTGCTGTTGCCTGCCTGCCAGCGCGTGTGCCAGGCCCACTTGACAACTAGTGCCACCACTCATATTTGTTATAACAGTAGTGTAAATATTTTTTAAAAAAACTTTTTTGACTGTGAAACATCAGTCTGCTAGTGTAATCTAATTGCAGTTGCCTGCCTGCCAGCGTGTGTGCCAGGCCCACTTGCCAACTAGTGCCACCACTCATATCTGTTGTAACAGTAGTGTAAATATTTTAAAAAAAACTTTTTTGACTGTGAAACATCAGTCAGCTAGTGTAATCTAATTGCAGTTGCCTGCCTGCCAGCGTGTGTGCCAGGCCCACTTGCTAAGTGCCACTAATCATATTTGTTATAACAGTAGTGTAAATATTTATAAAAAAAAAAAATTTGACTGTGAAACATCAGTCTGCTAGTGTAATATAATTGAAGTTGCCTGCCTGCCTGCCAGCGTGTGTGCCAGGCCCACTTGCCAAGTTAGTGCCACCACTCATATTTGTTGTAACAGTAGTGTAAATATTTAAAAAAAAAAAAAATTTGACTGTGAAACATCAGTCTGCTAGTGTAATCTAATTGAAGTTGCCTGCCTGCCAGCCTGTGTGCCAGGCCCACTTGCCAAGTTAGTGCCACCACTCATATTTGTTGTAACAGTAGTGTAAATATTTCTAAAAAAAAACTTTTTTGACTGTGAAACATCAGTCTGCTAGTGTAATCTAATTGCACTTGCCTGCCTGCCAGCGTGTGTGCCAGGCCCACTTGCCAACTAGTGCCACCAATCATATTTGTTATAACAGTATTGTAAATATTTATAAAAAAACAATTTTTTGACTGTGAAACATCAGTCTTCTAGTGTAATCTAATTGAAGTTGCCTGCCTGCCAGCGTGTGTGCCAGGCCCACTTGTCAAGTTAGTGGCACCACTCATAGTTGTTGTAACAGTAGTGTAAATATTTTTAAAAAAACTTTTTTGAATGTGAAACATCAGTCTGCTAGTGTATTCTTATTGCAGTTGCCTGCCTGCCAACGTGTGTGCCAGGCCCACTTGCTACATGCCACCAATCATATTTGTTATAACAGTAGTGTAAATATTTATATATAAAACATTTTTGACTGTGAAACATCAGTCTGCTAGTGTAATCTAATTGAAGTTGCCTGCCTGCCCGAGTGTTTGTGCTAGGCCCACTTGCCAAGTTAGTGCCACCACTCATATTTGTTGTAACAGTAGTGTAAATATTTAAAAAACAACTTTTTTGACTGTGAAACATCAGTCTGCTAGTGTAATCTTATTGCAGTTGCCTGCCTGCCAGCGTGTGTGCCAGGCCCACTTGCCAAGTTAGTGGCACCACTCATATTTGTTGTAACAGTAGTTTAAATATTTAAAAAATAAACATTTTTGACTGTGAAACATCAGTCTGCTTTTTTGTGTCAGGCTCACAGCGTATACTGTGCCCACTTTCCCAATGCCACCACTCATATCTTGTTTAATAGTAGTGTAAGTGTACATTAAAAAAAAATAAACTTTTTGGATTGTGAAACATCAGTCTGCTTTTTTTGTGTCAGGCTCACAGCGTATACTGTGAAACATCAGTCTGCTAGTGTAATCTAATTGAAGTTGCCTGCCTGCCAGCGTGTGTGCCAGGCCCACTTGCCAAGTTAGTGCCACCACTCATATTTGTTGTAACAGTAGTGTAAATATTTCTAAAAAAACTTTTTTGACTGTGAAACATCAGTCTGCTAGTGTAATCTAATTGCAGTTGCCTGCCTGCCAGTGTGTGTGCCAGGCCCACTTGCCAAGTTAGTGCTGCTTCCTTTGTTGATTTGTCAGATACAAGTGAAGCGGTTGATGATGATGCGTCCGTGGATGCCACGTGGGTGCCCGCTAGAAGAGAAGAAGAAGAGGGGGAAAGTTCAGATGGGGAGACAGAGAGGAGGAGGAGACGAGTTGGAAGCAGGGGGAGGTCGTCGCAAGGAGATAGTGGCACAGTCAGACAGCATTTATCGGCACCCGAGGTCAGCCAGACAGCCCGCCAATCAATGCATGCTGTTGCCACCACCAGAATGCCGTCATCGCAGAGCTCAGCAGTGTGGCATTTTTTTTGTGTGTCTGAGTAGTGGGAAGTCCAACACCCACCTAGGTACAACTGCTTTGCGAAGTCACATGGTCTCACATCACAAACGCCGATGGGATGAACGCATGAGTAGAAGCAGCACACAAACTCAAAGCCGCCATCCTCCTCCTGGTCCAGCATCTTCAGCCACGTCAACCACTGCTGTACTCCTTGCCCCCTCTCAACCACGTCAACCACTGTTGTACTCCTTGCCCCCTCTCAACCATCCGCCACTCAGTCTCTCTTCCGTAGCAGTTCCTGCTCATCTGCCCACAGTCAGGTGTCTGTCAAGGACATGTTTGAGTGTAAGAAGTCAATTTCCCAAAGTCACCCCCTTGCCCGGCGTCTGACAGCTGGCTTGTCTGAACTCTTAGCCCACCATCTTTTACCATACAAGCTGGTGGAGTCTGAGGCATTCAAAAAATTTGTATCTATTGGGACACCACAGTGGAAGGTACCAAAATTTCTTTTCACAAAAGGCAATCCCAAACTTGTACTCGATTGTGCCAAAGGAAGTAATGGCATTTCTGGCACACAGTGTTGGGGCAAAGTTCCATCTGACCACTGATAGCTGGTCTGCAAAGCATGGTCAGGGCAGGTATATCACCTAGACTGCGCATTGGGTAAACCTGCTGACGGCTGACAAGCATGGAATGCGTGGTTCTGAAGAGGAGTTGGTGACACCGCCATGACTTGCAGGCAGGCCTGCTGCTACCTCCTCTACTCCTCCTACTCCATCCTCTTCCATAACCTCTTCCTCGACTGAGTCCTCTTCTGCTGCTGTGTCTTGCTCCACACCAACGGCACCCCCCCCCAGCTCCCCAGGTACTATTCCACATCCCGGATACGGCAGTGTCACGCCGTCTTGGGGTTGACTTGCCTGAAAGCAGAGAGTCACACCGCAGCAGCACTCCTGTCCATCCTGAATGCACAGGTGGATCAGTGGCTGACTCCAAACCAACTGGAGATCGGCAAAATGGTTTCTGACAACGGAAGTAATTTGGTGGCGGCATTGAAATTGGGCAAGTTGACACATGTGCATGGCACATGTGTGTAATCTGATTGTACAACGCTTTGTGCATAAGTACCCAGGCTTACAGGACGTCCTGAAGCAGGCCAGGAAGGTGTGTGGCCATTTCAGGCATTCCTACACGGCCATGGCGCACTTGTCAGATATCCAGTGGCGAAACAACCTGAAAGTGAGGCGCTTGATTTGCGACAGCCCGACACGTTGGGATTCAACACTCCTAATGTTCAACCGCCTGCTACAACAAGAAAAAGCTGTTAACGAGTATTTGTATGACTGGGGTGCTAGGACAGCCTCTGGGGAGCTGGGGATTTTTTTTGCCACATTACTGGATGCTCATGCGCAATGCCTGTAGGCTCATGCATCCTTTTGAGGAGGTGACAAACCTAGTCAGTCGCACTGAAGGCACCATCAGCGACATCATACCATTTGTTTTCTTCCTGGAGCGTGCCCTGCAAAGAGTGCTGGATCAGGTTGTAGATGAGCGTGAAGAGGAAGAGTTGTGGTCTCCATCACCACCAGAAACAGCCTTATCAGCAACGCAGGAAGAGGATTGTGAGGAAGAGGAGTCAGAGGAGGAATGTGGCTTTGAGGAGGAGGAGGAAGACCAAGCACAACAGGCATCCCAGGGTGCTTGTTGTTGTCACCTATCTGGTACCCGTGGTGTTGTACGTGGCTGGGGGGAAGAAGATACCTTCAGTGAGATCAGTGAGGACGAGGAACGGGACATGAGTAGCTCGGCATCCAACTTTGTGCAAATGGGGTCTTTCATGCTGTCGTGCCTGTTGAGGGACACTCGTATAAAAAAGCTGAAGGACAACAAACTGTACTGGGTGTCCACACTACTAGACCCCCGGTATAAGCATAAAGTGACTGAAATGTTACCGAATTCCCGCAAGTCGGAAAGGATAGAGCAGTTCAAAAATAAATTAAAAAGTATGCTTTACACAGCGTATAAGGGTGATGTCACAGCACAACGGGAATCTAACAGGGGAAGAGATGAAAGTAATCCTCCTCCTCCCATGACCACGCCGGCAGGGACAGGATGCTTTCCAGACGTGTTGTTGATGGAGGACATGCGGACCTTTTTAACTCCTATGCATCGCCACAGCCCTTCGGGATCCAGCCTCAGAGAACGACTCAACCGACAGATAGCAGACTACCTCGTATTAACTGCTGATCTCGACACTCTGAGGAGCAATGGACCCCTTGACTACTGGGTGTGCAGGCTTGACCTGTGGCCTGAGCTATCTCAATTTTCAATCAAACTTCTGGCCTGCCCCGCTTCAAGTGTCCTGTCAGAAAGGACCTTCAGTGCAGCGGGAGGTATTGTCACTGAGAAGAGAATTCGCCTAGGTCAAAAAAGTCTTGATTATCTCACCTTTATTAAAATGAATGAGGGATGGATCCCGAAGTGACTGACAATGTGCGATAAATTAGCGTAAAAAAGGCCTGATGAGATGAGCTGCCTTGGGCTACAAATGGTCCACACGCTGCTGTATTTTATCTTCCAATGCCGGATGACTTGCGTGACTTATCCGCCAACAACTAGGGTTCAAGCCGCAATGTTTTAGGGCACTCTCTAACTGTCAAACAAACATCATTTTTTCTGGCCGCTGCTACAGCAGCGTCTGCAACAATAGCTAATTTTTCAGGCATTTGTACATGCCTAATTTTTCTGGCCTCTGGTGCTGCACTGTGGCTACAAAACCCAAACCAAAAAAAAGGCACATAACAGGGATTAGACTGCTAAGAATAGTACTACTTAACACACCACTCATATCTGGTGGCACAGTAGATTGCACGCGCAGTGCCCCAAATTTGAAGTAGGAAGACCGACCAAGCATCTTTTTCCATCTCCCGGTTCCTAAAAATGATCTCCGGGTTCCTAAAAACGATGCCATACCTGTACTCGATTGTGCAAAAGTAAGTCATGGCATATGGGGTCTTTCATGCTGTCGTGCCTGTTGAGGGTCGGGGACCCTCGTATAAAAAGGCTGAAGGAGAACGACCTGTACTGGGTGTCCAAGCATCTTTTTCCATCTCCTGGTTCCTAAAAAATATCTCTGGGTACCTAAAATCGATACCATACCTGTACTCGATTGTGCAAAAGGAAGTCATGGCATATGGGGTCTTTCATGCTGTCGTGCCTGTTGAGGGTCGGTGACCCTCGTATAAAAAGGCTGAAGGAGAACGACCTGTACTGGGTGTGCAAGCATCTTTTTCCATCTCCGGTTCCTAAAGATTATCTCCGGGTTCCTAAAATCGATGCCATACCTGTACTCGATTGTGCAAAAGTAAGTCATGGCAGATGGGGTCTTTCATGCTGTCGTGCCTGTTTAGGGTCGGGGACCCTCGTATAAAAAGGCTGAAGGAGAACGACCTGTACTGGGTGTCCAAGCATCTTTTTCAATCTCCCTCTTTTCCTAAAATCCATGCCATATACACGTCCCCTGATAGGGGACACCGCAGTGGAAGGTACCTGACCAAAATTTCTTTGCACAAAAGGCAATCCCGGACCCCAACCTGTACTCAATAGTGCAAAAGGAAGTAACCTTACCATGGGTCCCAAACCGCATGTCTTTGTAATTCGCTGTCTGGGAAATTATATATCTATCAAATCTATCTATTTATCTATCAAATCTATCTAACTATCAATCGTATCTATCAAATGTATATTGCATCTATTGATCTATGTAATTCGTATCTATCAAATGTATATTGCATCTATTGATCTATGCAATTCGTATCTATCAAATGTATAGTGCATCTATTGATCTATGTAATTCGTATCTATCAAATGTATATTGCATCTATTGATCTATGTAATTCGTATCTATCAAATGTATATTGCATCTATTGATCTATGTAATCTATGTATCTATCTATCAAATCTATCTATCTCGTGGTTGTGCAAATGGACTGTTTGCGGTTGTTTGTGGTGCGTTACACGGGGAGTTTGGTCTGTCAGTGTGAAGCGGGCGTAACCCTTACACTACCTGATCGATACAACATCATACCTGATGTTTTAAAGCATGTTATTCCAAACAATTTAGGAATGTTAGGTGATTTAGGCCCTTTATGGCTTAAAACCAGACTCTGCATCAACTATGTAATTTTCCGTGGGAGTTTTGCCATGGATCCCCCTCCGGCATGCCACAGTCCAGGTGTTAGTCTCCTTGAAACAACTTTTCCATCACTATTGTGGCCAGAAAGAGTCCCTGTGGGTTTTAAAGTTCGCATGCCTATTGAAGTCAACGGCGGTTCGCCCGGTTCACCGGTTCGCGAACAGTAGCGGAAGTTCGAGTCCGCTGTTCATGAACCGAAATTTTTAGGTTCGCGACATCACTAGTTATTAACCCCTAATCTGCCCCCCCCAATGTCACACGCAACCTAACTACACTAATTAACCCCTAATCTGCCAACCGGACATCGCCGCCACTATAATAAATGTATTAACCCCTAAACCGCCGCACACCCGCCTCGCAAACACTAGTTATATTTTATTAACCCCTAATCTGCTCCCCCCATCGTCGCCGACACCTACCTACAATTATTAACCTCTAATCTGCCATCTCCAACGTCGCCGCTACTATATTAAATGTATTAACCCCTAAACCTAAGTCTAACCCTAACCTTAACACCCCCTAACTTAAATCTATTTTTAATAAATCTAAATAAAATTACTATAATTAAATAAATTATTCCTATTTAAAAATAAATACTTACCTATAAAATAAACCATAAGATAGCTACAATATAACTAATAATTACATTGTAGCTATTTTAGGATTTATATTTATTTTACAGGCAACTATGTATTTATTTTAACTAGGTACAATAGCTATGAAATAGTTAATAACTATTTAATAACTACCTAGTTAAAATAATTACAAAATTACCTGTAAAGTAAATCCTAACCTAAGTTACAAATACACCTAACACTACACTATCAACAATAAATTAATTAAATAAATTAACTACAATTATCTAAAATAAAATACAATTAAATAAAGTAAACTATAGTGCAAAAAACAAACACTAAATTACAAAAAAAATAAAAAAATATTACAAGAAGTTTAATCTAATTACACTTAATCTAATCCCCCTAATAAAATAAAAAAGCCCCCCAAAATAATAAAATTCCCTATCCTAAACTAAATTACAAATAGCCCTTAAAAGGGCCTTTTAGGGGTTAATAAATATAATGTAGGTGGTGACAATGTTAGGGGCAACAGATTAGGGGTTTATAGGTATAATGTTGGTGGCGGCGGTGTCCGGAGCGGCAGATTAGGGGTTAATAATATAATGCAGGTGCTGAGGATGTCGGGGGCTGCAGATTAGGGGTTAATAAGGGTAAGGTTAGGGGTGTTTAGACTCGGGGTTTATGTTAGGGTGTTAGGTGTAGACTTAGAAAGTGTTTTCCCATAGGAAACAATGGGGCTGCGTTAGGAGCTGAACGCTGCTTTTGTGCAGGTGTTAGTTTTGCCAGCTTACCTCTACCGTAAGCAACGCTGGTATTACAGGTAGAAGTGGCGCTAAATTTGCTCGACGCTCACTTTTCGGAAGCTAACGCAGCCATTCAGTAAACTTGTAATACCAGTGTTGTTTAAAGTGAGAGCTGGAAAAAAAAGGAGCGTTAGCAACGCACGGCTTTACCGTCAAAATAATCTAGCTGTTAGAATTTATATCAGTAATCCACAGGAGAGTGACAGCAGAATAAAACCTTTTATTTAGGTATCACACAGGAACAGATAGATGCATGATTAAGGAAGTTTTACTTCCGAAATGTCGCTATCTGTTCCTGGGTGATACCTAAATAAAAGGTTTTATTCTGCTGTCACTCTCCTGTGGATTTTTGAATATTTGGCTGGAGCTTTGAGTGAGGCTCTTGAGTGACTTTGCAGTTCACTGACTGCTGTAGTGCTGGATTGGACTTTGTTTGTGCCAGAATTTATATCAGTGTCAGGTACTCCCCTGTTAACATCACTCTCGCCTGTGAAATCCTAAATCTTAGACAGCTTAAATTGTTTATTTGAGAGTTAGTGCTCATCTCTTAGGAACTATCAGCATCTGCCCTTTTTTTTATAAATTAAAGGGATATGATACCCAAATGTTGAATCACTTAAGAGTGATCCAGCATCTCTTTACGTTAAAAAAAAGATATTTTACCTCAAAATTTACCTAGTAGTCAAAGGAACTTTAAACATCCAATCAGGATGCATGCCTCAAGCTTGCAAGGGAGCGTGCATCTGATATGTGCAGCAAGTCAATTTATTTACCACCACAGTTTAAGGAAGTTTACTATGAAATCTCATGAGGTCACAGTAAAGTAAAGTGTGAACTCAGCACTGATTAATCTGAATGCCTGTTTTTTTAACCATGCAGATGACAGTAAAAAAACAAAACAGCTCTGGATCACAAAAAGCATTTTGAAGTAAAATATCTTTCTTTTTACATAGAGATATTTAGGAGATATTTTCCTGTCACAGTTTTTAATGTTATGCTGTATCACTTTTAAGTGATTTAGCATATGGGTATTATGTCATTTGGAGAGTTCTGCCCCTGTGAAGTCTGCACTATAATTTTCTCTCCCCAAGCTATAAAGTTTTTGATAATTGGGTTTTTAGTAGTCTTAAAAAAAAAATACAAAAATACCCCCCCCCCCCCCCGCTGACAGAGCTACATTGATAATGTGCTGAAGAAAAAACACTCTCCTGAGTGTATTGGGTGGTGTCATACTGGATACGTGAAAAAAAAAAAAAAAAAAACGTTTCGGATCTAACGATCGTTAGATCCGAAACGTTGTATTTGTTTTACTAGCTGCAATAAATATTGCATTAATTGACAGTGCTGCTGTACTCTCTTTTTTGGATACTTGTTTGAGGCTTTGGTGGTGTGAAGCCTGTCAGCGTGCACGTGTTTGGCTACCCTTTCTTAGACTGCACTGCAGCAAAACAAAGACTAATTTGAATAAAATAACTTGAAAATAATAAAAGTTATAACCTTCAAACTACCAAAGGGCATTCAATGAAGTCAAAAGATATTAGCATGCTAAGTTCCATGAATATACATTGAGCCATGTCAGCTGTAATACTAACACAAAATTCCAATTATAAATCAATGTAATTTTTCTGAAAAACAACACTTTTTTCAAAATTAAAGTATGTAAAATATTAAAAAAAACTTTGGAAACTTTTATGTAATATATATATATATATATATATATATATATATATATATATATATATATATATATATATATCATGGCAAGAGGGATAAAAAACACTTAATTTTAGTTGAAGATGAAGCTTCTATCTACAATAAAATGAAAATGTATTTTATCCATTTTACGTCACCTACTACAGTCCACGAAAAAGAGCTGTTTAACGTGGAGTATATGTGACCAATTATCTTAAGGAGATTTGCATATTAATAATTGAGTGTGTGCTCTGGACATCATGCACAGTACTGGCAATGGCCTCTATTTATCAAGCTGTCAACTTACCTACATTCGCCGGCATCAATACGCTCACCTAAGATCGCCTAACATCACTGCCGCTGACCTGAATATGTTCTCCAAAATTATCAAAAAAGCTGCCAAAAAGCCACGCACCAAGTACGGAGTGATGAGCAGCGGACTGTTGTTAACTAACAGTCATCGATCTTGTTGCTCTTCGACTTTTTTACAGCTTTCCTGGTACCCTGTCACAAAACACTCACACTATACTATACTGTTCACCCCCTAAACCGCCGCTCACGGACCCTGCCACAACTAAATAAATTGTTTAACCCCTAAAACGCCACTCCCAGAGCCCACCGCAACTCTAATAAATGTATTAACCCCTAAACCGCCGCTCACGAACCCCGCCGCAACTAAATAAATTGTTTACCCCCTAAACGGCCACTCCCAGACCCCACCACCACTCTAATAAATATATTAACCCCTAAACCGCCGCTCCTGGAGCCCACCGCCACCTACATTATACTTATTAACCCCTAATCCCCCCCCACACCGCCGCCACCTACATTATATTTATTAGCCCCTAATCCCCCCCTACACCGCCGCAACCTACCTACATTTATTAAACCCTAATCTGCCCCCCCCTACACCGCCGCCACTATATTAAAATGTATTAACCACTAAAACTAAGTCTAACCCTAACCCCCCCTAACTTAAATATAATTTAAATAAATGTAAATAAATATTACTATCATTCAATAAATTATTCCTATTTAAAACTAAATACTTACCTATAAAATAAACCCTAACGGCTAGATTTAGAGTTCTGCGGCCAAAGGGGTGCGTTAGCTACGCGTGCTTTTTTTCCCCCGCACCTTTTAAATACCACTGGTATTGAGAGTTTACAGAATGGCTGCGTTAGGCTCCAAAAAGGAAGCGTAGAGCATATTTACCGCCACTGCAACTCTAAATACCAGCGTTGCTTACGGACGCGGCCAGCTTCAAAAACGTGCTCGTGCACGATTCCCCCATAGGAAACAATGGGGCTGTTTGAGCTGAAAAAAAACCTAACACCTGCAAAAAAGCAGCGTTCAGCTCCTAACGCAGCTACATTGTTTCCTATGGGGAAACACTTCCTAAGTCTACACCTAACACCCTAACATGTACCCCGAGTCTAAACACCCCTAACCTTACACTTATTAACCCTTAATCTGCCGCCCCCGCTATCGCTGACCCCTGCACTTTATTATTAACCCCTAATCTACCGCTCTGTACACCACCGCAAGCTACATTATAGCTATGTACCCCTAAACTGCTGCCCCTAACACCGCCGACCCCTATATTATATTTATTAACCCCTAATATGCCGCCCCCAATGTCGCCGCTACCTACCTACACTTATTAACCCCTAATCTGCCGACCGTACCGCGCCGCTATTATAATAAAGTTATTAACCCCTAATCCGCCTCACTCCCGCCTCAATAACTCTATAATAAATAGTATTAACCCCTAATCTGCCCTCCCTAACATCGCTGACACCTAACTTCAAGTATTAACCCCTAATCTGCCGATCGGAGCTCACCGCTACTCTAATAATTTTTTTAACGCCTAAAGCTAATTCTAACCCTAACCCTAACACCCCCCTAAGTTAAATATAATTTTATTCTAACGAAATAAATTAACTCTTATTAAATAAATTATTCCTATTTAAATCTAAATACTTACCTGTAAAATAAACCCTAATATAGCTACAATATAAATAATAATTATATTGTAGCTATTTTAGGATTAATATTTATTTTACAGGCAACTTTGTATTTATTTTAGCCAGGTACAATAGCTATTAAATAGTTAATAACTATTAAATAGTTACCTAGTTAAAATAATTACAAAATTACCTGTAAAATAAATCCTAACCTAAGTTACAATTAAACCTAACACTACACTATCAATAAATTAATTAAATAAAATACCTACAATTATCTACAATTAAACCTAACACTACACTATCAATAAATTACTTAAATAAAATACCTACAATTATCTACAATTAAACCTAACATTACACTATCAATAAATTACTTAAATAAAATACCTACAATTATCTACAATTAAACCTAACACTACACTATCAATAAATTAATTAAATACAATACCTACAAATAAATACAATTAAATAAACTAACTAAAGTACAAAAAATAAAAAAGAACTAAGTTACAAAAAAGAAAAAAATATTTACAAACATTAGAAAAATATTACAACAATTTTAAACTAATTACAACTACTCTAAGCCCCCTAATAAAATAATAAAGCCCCCCAAAATAAAAAAATGCCCTACCCTATTCTAAAATTAAAATAAAAAAGATCTTTTACCTTACCAGCCCTGAAAAGGGCCCTTTGCGGGGCATGCCCCAAAGAATTCAGCTCTTTTGCCTGTAAAAAAAAACCATACAATACCCCCCCAACATTACAACCCACCACCCACATACCCCTAATCTAACCCAAACCCCCCTTAAATAAACCTAACACTAAGCCCCTGAAGATCTCCCTACCTTGTCTTCACCACACCGGGTCCCGATCTGTCCAGAAGAGCCTCCGATGTCTTGATCCAAGCCCAAGCGGGGGGGCTGAAGAGTGGCGTCCATCCTTGGGCTGAAGTCTGGATCCAAGCGGCGGCTGAAGAAATCCATCATCGGGCTGAAGTCTTGATCCAAGCGGGCGCTGAAGAAGTCCATCATTGGGATGAAGTCTTCTATGAAGCAGCATCTGCAATCTTCTTTCTTCCGGAGCCATCTTCTTCAAGCCGACGCGGATCCATCCTCTTCTACCGACGCCTACTCGACGAATGACGGTTCCTTTAAATTACGTCATCCAAGATGGCGTCCGTCGAATTCCGATTGGCTGATAGGATTCTATCAGCCAATCGGAATTAAGGTAGGAATATTCTGATTGGCTGATGGAATCAGCCAATCAGATTCAAGTTCAATCCGATTGGCTGATCCGATCAGCATTCTATTGGCTGATCGGAACAGCCAATAGAATGTGAACTCAATCTGATTGGCTGATCAGATCAGCCAATCGGATTGAACTTGAATCTGATTGGCTGATTCCATCAGCCAATCAGAATTTTCTTACCTTAATTCCGATTGGCTGATAGAATCCTATCAGCTAATCGGAATTCGACGGACGCCATCTTGGATGACGTAATTTAAAGGAACCGTCATTCGGCGAGTAGGCGTCGGTAGAAGAGGATGTTCCGCGTCGGCTGGAAGATGATGGCTCCGGAAGAAAGAAGATTGAAGATGCTGCTTCATAGAAGACTTCATCCCGATGATGGACTTCTTCAGCGCCCGCTTGGATCAAGACTTCAGCCCGATGATGGACGTCACTCTTCAGCCAATAGGATTGAGCTGGCATTATATTGGCTGTTCCAATCAGCCAATAGAATGCCAGCTCAATACTATTGGCTGATTACATCAGCCAATAGGATTTTTTTCTACCTTAATTCCAATTGGCTGATAGAATTCTATCAGCCAATCGGAATTGAAGGGACGCCATCTTGCATGACATCATTTAAAGGAACATTCATTCAGTCTTAGCCGTCGAAAATACAAACTTGCCTGTAAAATAAAAATAAAACCTAAGATAGATACAATGTAACTATTAGTTATATTGTAGCTAGCTTAGGGTTTATTTTACAGGTAAGTATTTAGTTTTAAATAGGAATAATTTAGTTAATGATAGTAATATTTATTTAGATTTCTTTTAATTATATTTAAGTTAGGGTGGGTTAGGGTTAGACTTAGGTTGTTTTTTTGTTTGTTTTTTTTATATATATATTAGACTTGTGCATGATCTAAAAATTCGTTTTGGATCGATTCAGATTTTTTCGAATTTCGGTTTGGATCAATTCGAATTCAGAAAAATTCAAATTAATTTGTTTCGGATTCATTTCGGATTCATTCGGATTTGAATAAATTCGGCTGGACTCGGCACGACTCGTTCGGTTCAGAAATTCGGAATTTCTGTGGGATATGCTGTGTATTAGACTAGTATTATGTACTGTACACTAGGTACAACCCATAATAGAGTGATATAACCCAATATACTGTACAACACTAGTGTAATCCATGGTCATCTGAATCTACCGAATAAATCCGAACTAATTCGGATCCATTCGGCAGATTCGGCACTATTTCAATTCGGAAATTTGAATTGATCCGAATCTCCGAACTTAACGAATTTGGCCGTTCCGAATCGATCCGAAAGGAATCGCACATATCCAATATATATCTATAGAACATATTTTGCTATGTGCAGAACATTGGAATGTGAAATATTTACATTAAATACAGTATAACACTCTATTAAACGTGAATATTGCATAAATATGCTTTTACATGTTTTCATCTACTTAACTGTAAAGGGCTCCAGTGCACTTATATATTAATATATGTGTGTACATAAGTATTTATGTGTCTATAAGTCTACATATGTCTGTAAATACTTATATACACATATAAACAAATACACATGTGCACACATATAAACTTATAAATTTACATACATACACATATTTAGACATGTATATATATATATATATATATATATATATATATATATATATATATATATATATATATAAAAAAGCCTTTTGCCTGTCTTTTTTTTCCTTATACCCGAGACCTCATATCTTTGAGCCCTTACAACTTTGTTAATTTTTTTGAATATTTTTTATTAGATGATGTTATAAGGAGTGTAACTGTAATTTGTAATGTATTTTTGATGTTTTTTGTGACACTTTTGTGTTTCACAAATCATTAATGCGGTAATCATACTAGCATAAAACGCAAATGCACGCTAACGATCGTGTTTACTTTCAACTTTTTTTTTTTTTTTTTAAATAGTATTTTTATTGAAGGTTCATTTAAGGGCGTACAAGGTCATAAAAACAATTCTTTCATCACATGGAATAAAGTTTTAATATTACAAGAGACATGAACAATAAAATGAAGGGATGAAAGATATAAAGCCAGCACTTTACACATCATATGGACATGAAGAAAATAGAATGCCAAACTTCTGCAAACCTTCTAAATGACATCATAGGTCGTTCTCAGACCTCTATATGTGAGGAAGAACATTAAAGCTAGAGAAGGAAATTATAAACATGTGAGACCAACTGTGGATCTCAATAATGAACCTAATTTTATAACATTTAACAACAAGAAAGCTTAAGTACGTTATGATAAATTTAAGATTCACAGGAAAAGCTGTGAATAACATAAAAATAGCTGTTGTGTAATCAAGCTATATTGTTAAACTAGGCAGGGAAAAATAAACACAGTGTATAATGATAGGCTATGCTATTGCTATAGATTAAACAATGAATGTGTCAGATGAGAAGATATATATAGTGGGTCAAAATATAATCAGGGTATATGGATAGGTATGACAAGTGATATATGTTGGTGTGTAGTTATTCCAAGCGTGCGTAGGGGATTTTAGCTGTACTTAGCTGCTAAGAAGAAGAACTCATGTATGTCTAGAGGTAGTATCTGAAGGAGGCACACCAGATTGGAGGGGGAGGGGTGAGAGAAAAAAAAAAGGGGGGGAGATAGGGGAGAGTAATAGGGATAAGGAGTTAAGGTAGGAGAGAAGGTTAAAGGAGCAGAGACAGGGAAGTCATCTAGCTTTTTAGTAAATTGTGGGATTTTAAGTACTGGGGGACCGGATTTTTCTCCACAATTCCCAAGACTGGCAATGTAGGGAGATTTTGTTGTTTGCAATAAAGATGGGACTTTCCATGATTTCTAGATAGTCCATAGTTTTAATTAAATCATGCCAGGTGGGAATATTGGTTTGTTTCCACAGACGAGCTATATTGAGCTTGACAGCCATCATTAAGTAGATACTGAGGAGACCCACAGGAGAGAGAGGGCACCCCACCTCCAGATGGAACAGCACTACTTGCGGATCCAACCATAATGTAGGGTTTATCTCAAAGCATTTATGAGAGAGCATGTCCCAAAGAGGTTTCAAGACGGGGCATTCCCACCAAATGTGTAGTGGGGATCCTATCTGGTTACAACCTCTCCAACAGAGCGGAGAATTAATGGAAGAGATTTTGAAAAGTCTTAGTGGGGTCATATGCCATTGAATGCAAATCTTGAGATATAATTCTAGCAACGTGATACAATGGAGAGCTTTTTTTGTCACTGTCATAGCCTTAGACCATTCTTCTGGGGTGGCTTGAAATCGTAAATCTCTCTCCCACATAATGATATATGTTGATTTAAGGTAGGTAGGAGGATTCAGAATGTCTTGATATGATATTGATAGGTCTTTGGGGATTTTTTTGGCGGTACGCCATCTCAGTTCCCAAATTGTTGGGGGACGTAAGGGAAGGGTTGTAAATTCCCACGAATGCAGGAGACTCTGCAGTCTCCAAAACTCGAACTGTAATAGTTGGGAAGGTTGGAATGTGGAGCGAAAGGTTGCGAGGTTCATTAGTTGTCCGTTAGGGAATAAGTCTTGTATGTTGCTGATTCCATGGGAATACCATAATGGAGGTTGTGAGTCTTGGAGGGCACACAGCAAGCCCGAAAGTGTATGAATCGGGGAGGGATGAGGGGCTATTTGAGGGAGTGGACTGGTTTTATCCCAGAACTTTAAGGCAGAGAGAACAATGAAATTCTGAATGTCAAGGGAAGCTCTGATATGTTTAGGGATCTACAATAAGTCTGAGAGTGTGAGTGGGTGGGGAAGAGTGGCTTGTTCAAGGATCCACCATTTGCAATTAGAAGTTTTGGAGTTCCATGGTAGGATGTGAGCTAGTCTAGAAGCTTCATGGTAGCAAGCTAAGTTAGGGGCGCCAGCACCCCCACTCAATAGGGGTTGTTGTAAGATCCTAGTAGCCACTCTAGGGTGTTTATTTTTCCAGATAAATTTGTTGCATAGGAGCTGGAATTTCCCAATTAGGGATTTAGGAATAGGTATCGGTAATGTTCGGAACAAATATGTAAGTTTGGGGAGAAGGGTCATCTTAAAGGCTGCAATTCTGCCCAGCCAGGAAATGCTAGGGACATGCCATCGGTCAACAGATTTGTAGAAGGGGATAGAAGTTAGACTCTACTATGGTCAAGATGTTACAGGAGAGAAAGACTCCTAGATGTTTGAGGTGTTGCCGTGACCAATTAAAAGGATATCTTTTTTTGAGAATGGAGAATTCAGATATATTGATAGTATAGGCATCTGTTTTATTCATGTTGAGCTTGTAGTAACTGACCGTATCAAAGGTATGTAGAAGGTCGAATAGATTGGGTAAAGAGTGAACTGGGTCGCTTAAAAGTACTGTGAGGTCATCTGCAAATAGGGTGAGTTTGTGGGTGTGTCCATCCAGGTTAATACCTTTAATGTTATCATGGGACCGAATGGTCTCAGCAAGAGGTTCCATTGCCAGTGCAAAAATGAATGGGGACAGGGGGCATCCCTGCCTTGTACCATTGGAGATTGGGAAAGAGGGGGATTGGAATCCCAGGCCTCTAACAGGTGCTGAAGGGGACATATAGAGAGCTTTTACGTGAGTAAGAAAGTTAGGTGGGAAATGGAATTTGTTAAGGACTTCAAAAAGATATGACCAGTTTACACGGTAGAAGGCCTTTTCCGCGTCAAGGGCTAAGGTGGTACAGGGTATCTTTCGCCTCTTGGCCTCCAAAAATATATTTAAAAGGCGCCTAGTATTGTCAGGCCCCTCTCTATCAGGCGTGAATCCAACCTGATCCCAATCGAGTAGGGAGGGGAGAATGCTATTGAGCCTGTTTGCCAACACCTTGGCATATATCTTTGTATCTAGATTTAGAAGGGATATAGGGCAAAAGTTTTCGCAAATATTAGGGTCTTTACGAGGCTTAGGAATCGTCACTTTTGTGGCAGATAAAAAATCGGGGGAGAAAGAGCCCCTCTCCCCTGCCATTACAAAGACTCTGGAAAGTAGAGGGACAATGAGTGAGGTGAATTGTTTATAAAATATTATAAAAAATATACCAAACATCACAATCAAAGAAAATGTTTAAATTTAGTATCTGAATATGCCATAATCTTTATTATTTTTCAAAAAAGTTGTATATAGTAATGTAAAAGGCTTCTGTAACTTGGGGCAAAAGTACAGCACCAAATTAAGCGATACGGGATTAGAATTAAAATAGACATAAGGAGTAGGATATATAAATGACAGCAATTGATTTGACTAACATAACACTGACATAAAGAATAAAAGATATCATAAGTTAAACAGTATGAAAGGCACATCATATCTGGTGTATCGAATTTTAAGAGGTGGCACAATTTACTAAGATTTGGTTTTGTGATTTCCTATTAAATATAGTTTATTTTGATGGCAATATGTTAAGTAAATCAAGAAGTACACATTGGTGTTTTCCTTAAATAACTGCAAATAGAAATTAATCTCATCTGACCTTACGGAAGATACCTATGCCCTTTTCCAAAATGGTAACAGAAAAATCTGGATATCCGTTTTAAACACAAGAGACTGGTATATAAGGACCTATGGACATGCGCACTTTATATCCTTGAAAAGCTGCAAAGCGAAACGATCGTTGTATTTCTCTACTCTCCTGGGCGTCTATACACTTGCGGTCACACTTGTAGGAGGAGCCACTCCCATTTGGGTTTAAGGTGATCAGTGCAGCGGTTAAATTTCTGCTGCCTGAATCTACTGACATCCTGCAGTAGGAGCTGACTTTTGTGAGCAATATCAAGATATAAGGCTCTATTAACCTCTGTATAAGTTGCTGTGTATCGCATTTGTGATGTTTTTATTACATTTTAAATAAATATTTTTATATCATATTCATCGTGAGAGTACTGTTTACCCACCAGTATAAAGTGGGTGTGCGCATTCCCCTGAGCTTGGTCGTAAGCTCAAGTACATGTGAGTAGGCTTTTGGCCACAAACCTGATACATTGTTGATAACCATCACAGAATTACACTATGTTGCTATTTCTCTCTCCCTTCCTTTGAGAAATCTTCAAGGACAGAAAAGACACAAGAGATACAGAAGTCTGCACAAGGAAAAATACATATCCTTATATGAACTTTTGTTTTGGGTTCTTTTTAGAATCATCACATTTATATTCGAATTGTTTATAAAAAATGGCAGTAAAGCCATCTGGGCCTGGCGCTTTGTGATGTTTTAGCGATTTGATGGCTGTTTTTATTTCTCGATCAGTAAGAGGAGAATCCATGAATGCTTTCTGATCTTCAGTAAGAGTTGGGAGAGAGAGTGGATCAAGAAAGGCCCTAATACTCTCAAGCATGGGTGTAGGGCAGTCCGAGGAGTCCTTCAGGTTGTAGAGGCCCTGATAATAATTAGCGAAGGTCTTGCCAATATCCATAGGTAGTCAAACTTGGCCCTTCTTAGGTTTAAGGAATGGTATGCGAGCATTGGCTGTTCTTTCTTTCAATCTGTTGGCTAGAAGTCAGTCCGCTTTGTTGCCTTTCGCGTAATACAATTGTTTGAGCTTGGTTCTCTGCCATTGTAATCTAGTGTTTTTTTCTATGGTAGAGATTTGGGCTTTCACTTCTTCCAGCTGAAGTGAGAGATTTGGGTCTAGTGTGTTTTTATGCTGGAGAGCTAAGGAACGGAGCTTTATGTGAAGTTGTGAAAGCGTTTCTCCTTGTTTCCTTTTATGTTTGGATGCTAGTTTAAAGAAAATGCCTCTAACATAGGCTTTAAGTGAGCCCCATAAACACTGATCACTGACTGTCCCATTGTCATTGATCCTTATGAATTGTTTGATTTCTTCTTTAATTAAGTTTATATTCTCGGCATCCACCAGAAGATATTCAGGCAGCTTCCAAGAAGGTCTAGGGGTTGCAAAGTTGCTGTTGCGCATTATAACATGCACCGGGGAGTGGTCCGACCAAGTGCAGTCCAATATCTGAGCAGATTGGATATGGTCTAAAAGACGGGGTTCACAAAATATGAAATCAATGCGTGAGTAGGAGGAATATACCGTGGAAAAGTATGAATAGTCCCTATTAGTCGGGTGTAGCAATCGCCAGATATCAAACAGGTTTTGGTGCGCAATCAAGGTGTTAAATTGCTTTGTGTTCTTGAGGAGAGAGGGGTCATAAGCTCTGTTTTTTGGGGAGCACCTATCTAGGAAAGTATCCAAGACCATATTAAAGTCCCCGGCCAGTAATAAGTTACCAGTTTTATGGGAATCCAGTAATCTTAAAAACTTCCTAAGGGAGTTATTTTGTCCAGAGTTGGGTCCATAATACGATGCCAATGTATACGGTATACCTTCAAGCTTGCAGTTTAGAATCAGGAATCTGCCCTGAGGGTCTGCATGAGCATTTAGCTTTTCAAAGAGAATATTCTTATGAATAAGAATTGCGACCCCTCTGGATTTGTCCGTGAAAGATGCGGTCTCCATAACTGGATATTGTTGTGATTTGAGGGGAACCGGGAAACCCGCAACCCAGTGGGTCTCCTGTAAAAATATCACCTTAGATTTTGTATGGTTGAGGAAGCGTAGGAGTCTGCTTCGTTTATTAGGGGTGTTGTGGCCCCTAACATTGTGGGAGGTAAATGATAAGGCCATATTCTCCAGAGGTATGTTATAAGATTAAGTTAAAGTGGGGTGCGATAATGGGAGAACAGGAGGGAGGAAGGGGGGGGAAGAGAAGTGAGGTAGGGGAGGAGAGAGGAGAAAAAAAAATGGGATGCGCGGTGCCTGCCTCGAAATGAATGACAGGAATAGTTCTTGTGCTAGGTTAATGGGGATTGCGGTATAGACAAGAAGAACTGCTTTGGTAGTCTCCTCTGAAAGGGGAGCACGTTATGAACGGGGGGGAAATGTGTAAGAACTAGGGATTGACACTAAATGTCAAATATGTTTGTGTTTCCAGGAGAGTGGTCGCAAAAGGATATAGGTGAACTAGAGGTTTGGGTTTTAGAAAAGAAGAAGTAGATATGTGGCCGCAGAAATTCGCCCACCTTTGATTAGTGTGTAGCGTGACTGTGTGTCACAGTGGTAGAATTGTGTGGTGTTTTTACTTTTAATGGGTGAAGTGAGTTAGATTGTGAGCCTTTGATCTGGAGTATGGGGAGCTAGTAATTTCATGTATGGGGAAAAAGGCTGTGTGTCAAGATTGTAGGTCTTCAGTAGGCGGGTTAGTGCCCAGTTTTAAGAGTGTTTTGGAGCGAGGTAATCCTATATGTGGGCTAGAATTGAGCAGGGTAGGTGTCTGGATATACATGATATATGACAAGATTAAGAGGGATCTAGAAACCAATGTGATTGGTGCTGGGTGTAAACAAGCTTATCTTTCTTAAACAGTGTAGTCGAACATAACATACAAGGAAGGTTTCAAAGTCACTCAATAACGAAATGGGTCCGCCTCTGACACCGCTGCAAGGTGTGAAATGCTAATGAGAGGGATAATTATCAATTCAAAAGTGAGGTGAGGTTATAGATTGACTGTAGAGGGATACGATCTAGTGTGAATGATAGGGTAAATTCCACTTTGTTATCATTGGAAGACGTGATCAGGGTTCATAAATGTAGTATATGTGTAGAAAGATGATAATAACGAAATGTCAGAGGCGGGTCCACACATAACAAGACAAATCATCGTTCAATAGATACTTATTAGTTTTTTCTGCAAGGTGTTATTTTTTTTTTTTTTTTTTAAAAAGTAGGGATAATCAAGGTGTACAGTTACAGGCGTAAGCAGACTTATACCCTCTCTACAATACAGTTCTGCAGAATAATCAAGGAGGATCTCAAGGTTATGCAACAATAGTGTAGTAGACCCACCTCCGATGTCGCTGTGAGGTGTGATGTGTTAGTGGGTGGGATGGCATCTAGATCTAGTGTTGAGTGAGATCATAAAGTGATTATGGATGTGTGTAATGTGGGGTGGGTAACAAGGCAGATGCCACGTGTCAGTAATGAGAATAGTGGTTGAGGTGTATATAAGGGGTGTGTTTGTATGAGGATATGTCAAAAAATAGGAGATCCGAGGCGGGTCTACTAAGAATAAAACAAGTCATAATACATCAAAAAAACAGTACATGTTTAAGTAAATACTTATCAATCCTTATAGTGTATATCCAGCTCTGAAAGGCGGAGAGACCTGTAGGGGAAAGACACCTAAAGAGAAAAAGGAAAAAAAGAGAAAAAAGAAAAAAAGAAAGAGAAAAAAAAAAAACATCACAGTCTCAAACAAAGTCTCTCAGGGACTCAAAAGTTTCAAAAATTGTTAGATAAGGGTCCTGTAATACATCTTTCAAGAGTCATGGTTAGCAGGTTTTCTAGGAACAGGAGATGTCCATTCAGGAGCCTTGGCACTTAGTTGTCGATGTTGACGGGGTGGATTGGTAGAAGTACCCTCAGGATTGGAATCTAGGTTCCATGACTTGAGCAAGGCTAGGCCACGGGTGACATTGTGGACATTAAATGTTTGATTATCCTTGAATATCAACAGTTTAATGGAGTAACCCCATCTGTATCGAATATTATGCTTTCTTAATGCAGTGGTGACATCTGTAAATGTCCGCCTTTGTTGGAGGGTTCTTGCTGAGAGGTCTGGAAAAATTTGTAAGTGACGGAACTTCTCCGGCAGTGTCGGTTTCTGGAAGTGGGCTCTTT
The DNA here is from genome assembly GCF_027579735.1 of Bombina bombina. Taxonomy (NCBI): domain Eukaryota; kingdom Metazoa; phylum Chordata; class Amphibia; order Anura; family Bombinatoridae; genus Bombina; species Bombina bombina. Next base: position 1,030,240,156 of record NC_069499.1, read on the forward strand.
GTACCCTTTCTTTATAGGTAAAATAATGTAGACGAACGATGACGTCCCTCAGCTGTTCCTCAGATAGACCTTTTGGACGTAGAGATCGGTGGGCTCTGTCTATCAGGTTTTCTGAATCCGAAGAGACAGGAGCTAGTTGTTGAAAGAGGTCTTTTAAGAACGCTGGAAGATCACTTGAAGAGACAGATTCCGGCACCCCCCAGATCCTTAGGTTGTTGACCTGTCCTCAAGGTCTGCGATTTTATCTTCCACAGAGTCTATGTATTCTGACAGATTTTGGGCATATGCTAAGCAGTTGGATTGTTCCATAGTTAGGTCTTCACATCGTCTTTCAAGAGAGTCAATGCGTTCATTGGTGGAGGAAATTTCCCTCTTGAGTTCAGCAGTGGATGCAGAGAGTTTGGCTGCAAATTATGAGTGGTGGTCATCCAACATGCTTTTCAGAGAGTCTAGTATGAAAGTAGGTGTCACGGCTTCCCCTTGGCTCTGTTGTAGATTTTTTAGTGCTAATAGAGAGAAATCATCTGAATCAGAGCCAGGAGAGTCCGGGGGTTCAGATAGAGTTTGCGGGTCAGCTGGGAGGGTGTTAAAGTGATCCATCACGGTTTTCTTAGGAGGGTACTGTGGCTTATTCTTTTTTCTCTGTGATTGTGACATGGTTAAGCCAATGTTGCTAAAAGTACCTTGCACTTTACAGTGTTCACTTCAGCCCTAATTAGGGAAAAATAGGGTCTTCTCGTAGAACTCACCAGCTTAGATGTGAGGAAGAAGGTTGCTAGAAGAGGTATAAACACCAGTTGGTAGGTGGGATTGTTCCTGCAGCCAGGAAGGGGATTTAATCTGATTCCATGTTGAGGATGTTCAGGCTAGCAATGAAATATGATCTCAATTGTGGTTGGTGATGTAGCTGAAAATTGAAACATATAGGTATATTGGGTGGTGTGTTAGACCAAATTTGCTCCAATAGCGGGATGCCACATACGTGGCCTTGAGAAAGTGGTAAATAACATAGACTTTGATAGAATGCAGGCAGTATTTCACAGTTACAAGGTAATTATAAGTGACAGACTATGTATTCAGAGGAATACAGATAAACACGGTAAATACCAATCCAAAAAAAGAGGTTCCAATAAAGAGTGGTGTTATAATTGGGTGTTATTTTCCTTGATGCCACATTATGCTACCTGCTATGGCTATATGTGCTTTTTAATCCCTTTTGCAAGTTTTATTATGAATTGGACATCAGACTTGCAGTTTTCAAGAATAACTCTCTATTGTAAGATGTATATATGAGACCTCCTGCAAGGGTTAAATATAAGGTGGTAGAGGCAAGTCCATAGTGTTTTGTTCCACTATTCTGTCAGGATGGCGTGAGATTATGAGTTGGGGCAAAATGAGTAATGACTGCCAAGTTTAACAGACTGCTATATCCAGAGAGGAGGTTATAATAAGAGGACCAGCACACCTCTGTTAGATTGTAGGCTGTCAGGTAATAAGCTGGTTATAGAATATTATAAGTCCCCACTGAGCGCATTTACATGCTAGTGTGCAGGTGAGAGTATCTCAGTATTATTAAGGCTCCGGTATTATGGGACTCGATGTCAATTATGTGTAAAAGCAGCCTCTCATCTTTATGGCCTTCCAGTCTGCAGTATAGATCTCACTGCAGAGGGTTGATGAGTCCCTGGCTCCGGTTAGAGCAGTGGTTGTGCTTGTTCCTCTGTGAGTGTTCCGTTGAAGGAGCCACGTGGGAAGAGCCGAGGAGCTAAGATGGCGCCGCCTCAGGGCTAGCTGCAGCGTCGGAACAGAAGTGAAGTAATCTGTGTTCAGGTTAGACAGCCGGCTCAAGAGTGTGATTGAATATGCGCTGCCACAGTGTAAGTTGATTCCGGTGGCTCTCCTAGACTTCAAGATGTGGTGGGCTGCCTGGGGCCCCACTGTGGGGCTGTTCAATTGAATATCCGCGTTGCACCAGCTCAGCTCCTCAATGCCGTTGATGGCTGGTGCGGTGTAAAGATTAAGCAGTCGAGGGGAGCTAAGTATAGGGGTCTGGGTAAAAGGAAAGGGAGAAACTGAAGGGAATCAGAGGTAATTAGGATTTTTAGTGCGGGAGCTCTCTCAGAGTGCGACCAGCTTCTCCCGGAGTTGGCTCCGCCCCCCAGACTTAGGTTTTGAGGTTAATAAATTTAATATAGTGTAGGCGACATTGTGGGCAGCAGATTAGGGGTTAATAAATGTAGGTAGGTGTCAGCGATGTTAGGGACGGCAGATTAGGGGTTAATAAATGTAGGTAGGTGTTGGCGATGTTAGGGACGGCAGATTAGGGGTTAATAATATTTAACTAATGTTTGCGAGGTGGGAGTGTGGCGGTTTAGGGGTTAATATATTTATTATAGTGGTGGCGTTGTCCGGTTCGGCAGATTAGGGGTTAAAAATTTTATTATAGTGTTTGCGATGTGGGAGGGCCTCGGTTTATGGGTTTATAGGTATTTTATGGGTGTTAGTGTACTTTTTAGCACTTTAGTTAAGAGTTTTATGCTACAGCGTTGTACCATAAAACTGTTAACTACTGACTTTAAAATGCGGTACCAGTCTTGACAGGAGAGGGTCTACCGCTCACTTTTTGTCAGACTCGTAATACCAGTGCTATGCAAGTCCCATTTAAAATAGGATACGCAATTTATGTAAGTGGATTTTCTGTATTTCCAAGTCTGGCCAAAAAAGTGAGCGGTACACCTGTACCTGCAAGACTCGTAATACCAGCAGCCGTTAAAAAGCAGCGTTAGGACCGGCCAACGCTGCTTTTTAAGCCTAACGAATAACTCGTAATCTAGCCAACTGTGTTTTCAATGTAAATAGTGGCTTTAGAATATTTCACCAGGGAAATAGGACAGGCGAGCATTCATTAATAATCTTATAAATATAAATCTTAAATAAAGTCACATTAAATTTTTTTACCATAAGATTGCGCCAAAGATTGTAGAAATGATTAACCATTTATGTTCCAGACTGGTGACTCACTTAATTTAGAACATTCTTAACAATATGTACCCTAAATTAAATTGACACATATTATGCAGTTTGATATCAAGAAATTATAATACTGGGGAAAAAAATGTAATATCAAATTATTGGTGATACAGTATATTATCCTATATATATTTCTCACAACAGAACACTTTCATCTTGTTTGTTGTAATTGTTTTCAATAGGCAAACTCTACCAACAGCTTCATTATTCGAAGGAGCAATTTCAACCATGCTTCTGCAGAAGTCAAAGCTATACATAATCATTATGGCCTAGATTTAGAGTTGGGCAGTAGCCGTCAAAACCAGCGTTAGAGGGTCCTAACGCTGGTTTTTACCGCCCACTGGTATTTGGAGTCAGTCAGGAAAGGGTCTAACGCTCACTTTGCAGCCGTGACTTTTCCATACCGCAGATCCCCCTACGCCATTTGCGTATCCTATCTTTTCAATGGGATCTTTCTAACGCCGGTATTTAGAGTCGTGGCTGAAGTGAGCGTTAGAAATCTAATGACAAATCTCCAGCCGCAGAAAAAAGTCAGTAGTTAAGAGCTTTCTGGGCTAACGCCGGTTTATAAAGCTCTTAACTACTGTGCTCTAAAGTACACTAACACCCATAAACTACCTATGTACCCCTAAACCGAGGCCCCCCCACATCGCCGCCACTCTATTAAAAATTTTTAACCCCTAATCTGCCGCTTCGTACACCGCCGCAACCTACATTATCCCTATGTACCCCTAATCTGCTGCCCCTAACACAGCTGACACCTACATAATATTTATTAAACCCCTAATCTGCCGCCTCCGCTATCGCTGACCCCTGCATATTTTTTTTAACCCCTAATCTGCCGCTCCGTACACCGCCGCAACATACATTATAGTTATGTACCCCTAATCTGCTGCCCCTAACACCGCCGACCCCTATATTATATTTATTAACCCCTAATCTGCCCCCCACAACGTCGCCGCCAGCTACCTACAATAATTAACCCCTAATCTGCCGACTGGATCTTGCCGCTACTCTAATAAATGGATTAACCCCTAAAGCTAAGTCTAACCCTAACACTAACACCCCCCTAAGTTAAATATAATTTAAATCTAACGAAATAAATTAACTCTTATTAAATAAATTATTCCTATTTAAAGCTAAATACTTACCTGTAAAATAAATCCTAATATAGCTACAATATAAATTATAATTATATTGTAGCTATTTTAGGATTCATTTTTTTTTTTACAGGCAACTTTGTATTTATTTTAACCAGGTACAATAGATATTAAATAGTTAATAACTATTTAATAGCTAAAATAATTACAAAATTACCTGTAAAATAAATCCTAACCTAAGTTACGATTAAACCTAACACTACACTATCAATAAATTAATTAAATACAATACCTACAAATAACTACAATTAAATAAACTAACTAAAGTACAAAAAATAAAAAAGAACTAAGTTACAAAAAATAAAAAAATATTTACAAACATTAGAAAAATATTACAACAATTTTAAACTAATTACACCTACTCTAAGCCCCCTAATAAAATAACAAAGACCCCCAAAATAAAATTAAAAAAGTTCAAAGCTCTTTAACCTTACCAGCCCTGAAAAGGGCCATTTGCGGGGCATGCCCCAAATAATTCAGCTCTTTTGCCTGTAAAAAAAAACATACAATACCCCCCCCAACATTTACAACCCACCACCCACATACCCCTAATCTAACCCAAACCCCCTTAAGTAAACCTAACACTAAGCGCCTGAAGATGTTCCTACCTTATCTTCACCATGCCAGGTTCACCGATCCGTCCACCGAAGTCTTGATCCAAGCCCCCGAAATCTTGATCCAAGCCCAAGCGGGGGCTGAAGAGTGACGTCCATCCTCCGGGTGAAGTCTTGATCCAAGCGGGCAGAAGAGGACATCCGGACCGGCAAACATCTTCATCCAAGCCGCATCTTCTATGTTCTTCAATCCGATGACGATCGGCTGATCTTCAAGACCTCCAGCGCGGATCCATCCATCTTCACCGACGACTTCCCGACGAATGACAATTACTTTAAGGGATGTCATCCAAGATGGCATCCCTCGAATTCCGATTGGCTTATAGGATTCTATCAGCCAATCGGAATTAAGGTAGGAAAATTCTGATTGGCTGATGGAATCAGCCAATCAGATTCAAGTTCAATCCGATTGGCTGATCCAATCAGCCAATCAGATTGAGATCACATTCTATTGGCTGTTCCGATCAGCCAATAGAATGCGAGCTCAATCTGATTGGCTGATCGGATCAGCCAATCGGATTGAACTTGAATCTGATTGGCTGATTTCATCAGCCAATCAGAATATTCCTACCTTAATTCCGATTGGCTGATAGAATCCTATCAGCCAATCGGAATTCGAGGCTGATAGGAGCGGCAGATTAGGGGTTAATAATAATATGCAGGTGTCAGCGATAGTGGGGGCGGCAGATTAGGGGTTAATAAATATAACATAGTGGTCGGCGATGTTAGGGGCAGCAGATTAGGGGTACATAGGGATAACGTAGCTGGCGGCAGTGTACGGAGCGGCAGATTAGGGGTTAATAATAATATGCAGGGGTCAGCGATAGCGGGGGCGGCAGATTAGGGGTTAATAAGTGTAAGGTTAGGGGTGTTTAGACTCGGGGTACATGTTAGGGTGTTAGGTGCAGACTTAGGAAGTGTTTCCCCATAGGAAACAATGAACGCTGCTTTTTTGCAGATGTTAGGGGGTTTTTTTAGCTCAAACTTCCCCATTGTTTCCTATGGGGGAATCGTGCACAAGCACGTTTTTGAAGCTGGCCGCGTCCGTAAGCAACGCTGGTATCTAGAGTTGCAGTGGTGGTAAATATGCTCTACGCTCCCTTTTTGGAGCCTAACACAGCCCTTCTGTGAACTCTAAATACCAGCGGTATTTAAAAGGTACGGGAGAAAAAAAGCATGCGTAGCTAACGCACCCTTTTGGCCGCAGAACTCTAAATCTAGCCGTATGTTAGTATAAAGTATGTTGTTTTGTAGTTGGTATCTGTTAAAGCCAATTATGGAAAGATATGTAGCAGAGTTAGCTTTGAGACATCTGCATTGTGCATTTTCCAGTTCGGAAAATTACAAAAGCAGCAATTTTCAGAGCCACATTACATGAAAGGGGAGCAAAATAAATCACAAAAGCATATTGCAATGTTGTTTTACTAAGCATAACTAAATATTTCATATTAAAATCTCAAGACATTTACTATTCATTAGCTTCTTCCTGCCAGACCACTAGAGACTAGAGTCAATAATAATCCCCTGCCACTAGCACTATTAATCTTTTTTTTTCAAATCTAGCAATATCTTGCTAGCCACATTGACAGCAGCATTACACCCAGTAAGTTCCATTATTAAAATATTTAACCTACTGTGTGCCACATATAGGGTAGTATTAACCAGCTCACCTTTCCAATGATCTCCTATGGGGTTTTTTTTTGGAGAGTGCTTGTAGTTAAAGTACAGTATGTATTAATATTTATTAGTTTATGGCAAGTGTCTTGCTGGCATGGACACGGATAAATGACGATACAATTTTACCCATCATTCTATATTAAACACCCCATTATTTACTGCCTACTTGCACAACAAAGACTGTGAGGGCAATATATCCTATCTTCAATGTGACATTAGACACTATGATATTGTAATATAAAATGTCTAATATCTAGTAAAAAAATTGTAATATGTTTTACATTATTTATTTTGTCCCCTTTTCCTATCATTGAAATCTGAAAGTTGTGGCCTTTCAATGTGAATGGAAAGTGCAGACACCGGACATATATTCCATACAGCTATTCGGTTTCCCACTCTTGTAGCCCATTTACAGCTTTCTCTAATTGGCATCAGCACAGAAAAAAGTCTATGTTACAAGATGATGGCAGCCATTGCTTTACAGATACTAAGAGACCCATTTATCAAGCTCCGTATGGAGCTTGTGGTCCTGTGTTTCTGGCGAGTCTTAAGACTCGCCAGAAACAGCAGTTATGAAGCAGCGGTCTAAAGACCACTGCTCCATAACCCTGTCCGCATGCTCTGAGCTGGCAGACAGAGATCGCCACAATTCAACCCGATCGAGTACGATCGGGTTGATTGACACTCCCTGCTGGCGACCGATTGGCCGCAAATCTGCAGGGGGCGGTGTTGCACCAGCAGCTCACAAGAGCTGCTGGTGCAATACTGAATACGGAGAGCGTATTGCTCTCCGCATTCAGTGAGGTTTGTCAGACCTGATCCGCACTGTCGGATCAGGTCTGACAGACCTTTGATAAATAGGCCTCTAAGGGTTAGATTGCAAGAGGAGCGCAATAGATAGCACAGGATGCTTTATATTTTCTGTGACTTTGCTTAACGAAATACACAAAATCTGTGGATGGTTAAATATTTTAACCAAAGCATCTGAACTCTGTTGAAACTTTTTTTAGCTCATCCCTTCACCTTCAACAGTGCGTTAAGTGTAGAACTTGAGCGCAATCCAAAATACCAGCTGTAAAATCTAACACCTTTTAAAACCTGTACTAGACAATTATTCGGGTCAAGATTGGCCTGCAGGAATACTGGGATATTTACTGGTGGGCTGCCCAGCTGGGGTCAGGATACAACACTGTAGCTGTGAGGGAGGCCATTCATGGAGTGACCGGCTGCTTTGGGTGCACAGCACTCACGTGTTACAAGAAGGCTGGCCGCTTCGCTCAAAATAAGCACCGCACCATATTGAGAGGGGTGTGTGCTCTGTGACACAACCTTCAATTTTAAATTTACTGTCCCCAAATAAGTTTATTATATGAAGAATTCAGCACACTCTATGCAAAATGCAGATGTTAGCGCCCCCTTGACATTTGCTCAAATGCTAAAAAATAGCTAAAATAAAAGTGCTATTGATTGCACTCAAGCAGTGTTAACACACAACTAATATTTTTGCTCTTTACTTGTAATTGAGGTCTAAAACTTTACATTTGTTTTTTTATGTTTTAAAATATTTAGCAAATTATTATCATGATAATATTTAAATACATAATTTGATCTAGCATTTATTTAGTGTTTATCGTCCTGTCAACGGTTAGGGGAATTCTGCGGTCAGACAAAATGGAAGATGGGCCATATGTACACCATACTACACACTATAAAAAAGAGATAAATCAAATTGATATATCAGAACAAGGCAATATGCCATCAGCACCACCCTAAATACTGCAACAGTAGTCACACCCCGTCTGTCCTTACTATCCTGGCACACAGCATAGCTGAAATTAAACGTAAATATCCAGCAATAATTAAAATATTATGCTATCTATAAAGATCAACAAAGATACAAACTTCACTATTAAATGCACTGTTAAAGAAAAATCTTCAAAGCGCATACATTTTATAAATGTTGCAATATACAGTATTTTTACTGATCAAAGTATATACAATCATCACTGTCAAATAAATGAAAGACTTTAAGAGCACGGTTTCCACCACTCCCTTTCATTCAACAGTTTTGTATGCAAACTATTTTTATTTTAGTCTTTTTATCCTTTTTGTTTTTGTTATTAGCCATGTAGCTTTCTATCGACTAGATCACGAGTTTGGCGTTAGGGTAAAAAAGCAGCGTTAAGGGGTCCTAACGCTGCTTTTTACCGCCTGCTGGTATTACGAGTCTGGCAGGTACAGGTGTACCGCTCACTTTTTTTCCGCGACTCGAGGCTACTGCAAATCCCCTTACGTCAATTGTGTATCCTATCTTTTAAATGGGATTTGCCTAACGCTCGGCTAGATTTAGAGTTTGGCGGCCAAAGGGGTGCATTAGCTACGCATGCTTTTTTTCTCCCGCACCTTTTAAATACCGCTGGTATTTAGAGTTCACAGAATGGCTGGGTTTTCAGTGCGTTAGGCTCCAAAAAGGGAGCGTAGAGCAAAATTTAGCGCCACTGCAACTCTAAATTCCAGCGGTGCTTACGGACGCGGCCAGCTTCAAAAACGTGCTCGTGCACGATTCCCCCATAGAAAACAATGGGGCCATTTGAGCTGAAAAAAAAACCTAACACCTGCAAAAAAGCAGCGTTCAGCTCCTAACGCAGCCCCATTGTTTTCTATGGGGAAACACTTCCTAAGTCTGCACCTAACACCCTAACATGAACCCCGAGTCTAAACACCCCTAACCTTACACTTATTAACCCCTAATCTGCTGCCCCCGCTATCGCTGACACCTGCATATTTTTTTTAGCCCCTAATCTGCCGCTCCGTAAACCGCCGCTACCTACATTATCCCTATGTACCCCTAATCTGCTGCCCCTAACACCGCCGACCCCTATATTATATTTATTAACCCCTAATCTGCCCCCCACAACGTCGCCTCCACCTGCCTACACTTATTAACCCCTAATCTGCCGAGCGGACCGCACCGCTACTATAATAAAGTTATTAACCCCTAATCCGCCTCACTCCCGCCTCAATAACCTTATAATAAATAGTATTAACCCCTAATCTGCCCTCCCTAACATCGCCGACACCTAACTTCAATTATTAACCCCTAATCTGCCGACCGAATCTCGCCGCTACTGTAATAAATGGATTAACCCCTAAAGCTAAGTCTAACACTAACACCCCCTAAGTTAAATATAATTTTTATCTAACGAAATAAATTAACTCTTATTAAATAAATTATTCCTATTTAAAGCTAAATACTTAACAGTGTATAATTTAGAATCTAGGGAGCGCCTCAAAGTGGGCTGGGATATATATGCACATGAAGCGTTGATAAGATTTATGAGAAAATGCACAGGTTTATTTATACATACACGATAAAAACAGTTAAAAATGTAGAAAATATATGAAATTGCAATCAGATTGAGTTGAAATTATTCAACTTATTAGATGTATATCCTCTTATACATTAACTTATATAGTATCAAACAGGGTGGTGATACATAAGTGTAAAAGAGTAAAACATATAAAAAGAAGTCATTCATGGATCCATGAGTACAATAAAAAATTGAATAAAACCATATAACAGGTACAGAAATGCAATCTTCAAAAATTAAAACGCTAAAAACATAAATACAATAAGTTAACGATTCCTAAATATAATAAGTGTGTAGTGTCTCCTATGTGTGTTAGACAATCCCTGATATCAGGGTAAGAAGTTCCAAGTTCCTTGGGGGCAATACTGCCCTATGGTGAGTCGATCCTAAAGGTGATAGCTGTGAAGGTGTCAAAAAAATCTGACTTGGTGGGGGGTGATGTAAAATAAAATTGTAAAAAATGTAAAAAATGTGGAAAAAACAAATGGAAAAAAGATATCCTAGTGCTGTGATCAATAGCAATAAAACACAATAGCAATAAAACTCAAATTCAAAAAAATGTGGTAAAAGTAAGTAAAAGGTTGAAAAAAGTCAAAGAATTTTCGTTATAATGTCCTAAATCAAAAATCCAAAAGAATATATCCCAGTGTACCTGTGGAATATAAAACAAAAACAAATAGTGCAATAACGTTTAGGAAATCCTTAGTATAAATGAAATGAGGCTTATCATCAATAGCCAACGCGTTTCGGCCCTTCCTTGGGCCTTTTTCAAGACTGTATTGTGGTAAGCATAACTAGGCCTCTTTTTATACTATGGTGCACCTATCACAGTGCACCAAAATTTGCGCCAAAAAGTATTGACCTTTGGACCGGAAGTGGTACCTTCCTGTGTCTTAAATGTTTGTGAATAGTAATTTTTATTAGTTGTTGTGGCAAGTTTTAGGCTGTGTACTTAATTCCTCTATAGGTTGAGTATTCCTCACCATAAAAAAGAAGCAAAAAGGCGGAATTTACATCGCCAAAATTGCTGAAACCGGAAGTGCACTTTGCATGTTGGTGTCACTTCCGGTTCGTGATTAGGGGCCGGTCTCGTTTTAAGTCTAATTCTGGACTAACATATATGGTGATATTTATAGCAAACTTCGATGTTTTAAGTAGTACATTTGTTATGCCATTGGGTCCCAAGGGAGTGCTATTTTCTGTGTCGTTTCAGCTAATATGCATTACCGGAAGTGACATCATTACCGGAAATGGACTTCCGGTCTCTTTATGACCGGAAGTGGCGTCATAACCGGAAATGTAGTCTTGACAGCACTAGGATATCTTTTTTCCATTTGTTTTTTCCACATTTTTTACAATTTTATTTTACATCACCCCCCACCAAGTCAGATTTTTTTGACACCTTCACAGCTATCACCTTTAGGATCGACTCACCATAGGGCAGTATTGCCCCCAAGGAACTTGGAACTTCTTACCCTGATATCAGGGATTGTCTAACACACATAGGAGACACTACACACTTATTATATTTAGGAATCGTTAACTTATTGTATTTATGTTTTTAGCGTTTTAATTTTTGAAGATTGCATTTCTGTACCTGTTATATGGTTTTATTCAATTTTTTATTGTACTCATGGATCCATGAATGACTTCTTTTTATATATTTTTATATATTTTTTATATATTTTTATATGTTTTACTCTTTTACACTTATGTATCACCACCCTGTTTGATACTATATAAGTTAATGTATAAGAGGATATACATCTAATAAGTTGAATAATTTCAACTCAATCTGATTGCAATTTCATATATTTTCTACATTTTTAACTGTTTTTATCGTGTATGTATAAATAAACCTGTGCATTTTCTCATAAATCTTATCAATGCTTCATGTGCATATATATCCCAGCCCACTTTGAGGCGCTCCCTAGATTCTAAATTATACACTGTTCAATATCTATAGACAAACTAGGTGTCTTACTTTTTCTGGGGAGCAAGTTGGATACAGAGGAGACGCTGTGAGGAACACAACCTATTTCAAAGCTAAATACTTACCTGTAAAATAAACCCTAATATAGCTACAATATAAATTATAATTATATTGTAGCTATTTTAGGATTAATATTTATTTTACAGGCAACTTTGTATTTATTTTAACCAGGTACAATAGCTATTAAATAGTTAAGAACTATTTAATAGCTAAAATAGTTAAAATAATTACAAAATTACCTGTAAAATAAATCCTAACCTAAGTTACAATTAAACCTAACACTACACTATCAATAAATTAATTAAATACAATACCTACAATTATCTACAATTAAACCTAACACTACACTATCAATAAATTAATTAAATAAAATACCTACAAAAAATCGGAACAGCCAATAGAATGCGAGCTCAATCTGATTGGCTGATCCAATCAGCCAATCGGATTGAACTTGAATCTGATTGGCTGATTCCATCAGCCAATCAGAATATTCCTACCTTAATTCCGATTGGCTGATAGAATCCTATCAGCCAATCGGAATTCAAGGACGCCATCTTGGATGACGTCATTTAAAGGAACCGTCATTCGGCGAGTAGGCGTCGGTTGAAGAGGATGTTCCGCGTCGGCTTGGAAGAAGATGGCTCCGCTCCGGAAGAAAGAAGATTGAAGATGCGGCTTGATAGAAGACTTCATCCCGATGATGGACTTCCGACTTCAGCCCGATGATGGAGTTCTTCAGCCGCCGCTTGGATCAAGACTTCGGACCCTCTTCTGGACCGATCGGTGAACCCGGTGAGGTGAAGACAAGGTAGGAAGATCTTCAGGGGCTTAGTGTTAGGTTTATTTAAGGGGGGTTTGGGTTAGATTAGGGGTATGTGGGTGGTGGTTTGTAATGTTGGGGGGGGGGTATTGTATGTGTTTTTTTTCCAGGCAAAAGAGCTGAATTCTTTGGGGCATGCCCCGCAAAGGGCCCTTTTCAGGGCTGGTAAGGTAAAAGAACTTTGAACTTTTTTAATTTAGAATAGGGTAGGGCATTATTTTATTTTGGGGGGCTTTGTTATTTTATTAGGGGGCTTAGAGTAGGTGTAATTAGTTTAAAATTGTTGTAATATTTTTCTAATGTTTGTAAATATTTTTTTATTTTTTGTAACTTAGTTCTTTTTTATTTTTTGTACTTTAGTTAGTTTATTTAATTGTATTTATTTGTAGGTATTTTATTAATTAATTTATTGATAGTGTAGTGTTAGGTTTAATTGTAACTTAGGTTAGAATTTATTTTACAGGTAATTTTGTAATTATTTTAACTAGGTAACTATTAAATAGTTATCAACTATTTAATAGCTATTGTACCTGGTTAAAATAAATACAAAGTTGCCTGTAAAATAAATATTAATCCTAAAATAGCTACAATATAATTATAATTTATATTGTAGCTATATTAGGGTTTATTTTACAGGTAAGTATTTAGCTTTAAATAGGAATAATTTATTTAATAAGAGTTAATTTATTTTGTTAGAATAAAATTATATTTAACTTAGGGGGGTGTTAGGGTTAGGGTTAGAATTAGCTTTAGGGGTTAAAACATTTATTAGAGTAGCGGTGAGCTCCGATCGGCAGATTAGGGGTTAATACTTGAAGTTAGGTGTCGGCGATGTTAGGGAGGGCAGATTAGGGGTTAATACTATTTATTATAGGGTTATTGAGGCGGGAGTGAGGCGGATTAGGGGTTAATAACTTTATTATAGTAGCGGTGCGGTCCGCTCGGCAGATTAGGGGTTAATAAGTGTAGGCAGGTGGAGGCGACGGTGAGGGGGATTAATAAATATAATATAGGGGTCGGCGGTGTTAGGGGCAGCAGATTAGGGGTTCATAGGGATAAATTAGGTGGCAGCGGCGAGCGGTCGGCAGATTAGGGGTTAAAAATTTTTAATAGAGTGTCGGCGATGTTGGGGGACATCAGTTTAGGGGTACATAGGTAGTTTATGGGTGTTAGTGTACTTTAGAGCACAGCAGTTAAGAGCTTTATAAACCGGCGTTAGCCCAGAAAGCTCTTAACTACTGACTTTTTTCTGCGGCTGGAGTTTTGTCGCTAGATTTCTAACGCTCACTTCAGCCACGACTCTAAATACAGGCGTTAGAAAGATCCCATTGAAAAGATAGGATACGCAATTGACGTAAGGGGATCTGCGGTATGGAAAAGTCTCGGCTGGAAAGTGAGCGTTAGACCCTTTAATGACTGGCTCCAAATACCAGAGGGCGGTAAAAACCAGCGTTAGGAGTCTCTAACGCTGGTTTTCACGGCTACCGCCCAACTCTAAATCTAGGTTGCTGGTATTATGAGTCTTGGAGAAAGTGAGCAGTACACCCTCTTCTGTCAAGACTCTTACCACATTTAAAAGTCAGTAGTTAAGAGTTTTATGGGCTAACGCCGGAACATAAAGCTCTTAACTAAAGTGCTAAAAAGTACACTAACACCCATAAACTACCTATCGACCCCTTAATCGAGCCCCCCCCCCACATCGCAAACACTAAAATAAAAAAAAATAACCCCTAATCTGCCGACTGGACATTGCCGCCACCTACATTATACCTATGAACCCCTAATCTGCCGCCCTCCAACGTCACCGCCACCTACCTACAATTATTTTTATTAAATGTATTATTAAATATATTAACCCCTAAACTGCTGCACTCCCACCTCGCAAACACATTTTATTAACCCCCAATCTGCCCCCCTAACATCACCGACACCTACCTACATTTATTAACCCCTAATCTTCCGACCCCAACGTCACCTCTACTATAATAAATGTATTAACCCCTAAACCTAAGTCTAACCCTAACCCCCCTAACTTAAATATAATTTAAATTAAACAAAATTAATTTAACATAATTAAATAAATTAATCCTATTTAAAAATAAATACTTACTGATAAAATAAACCCTAAGCTAGCTACAATATAACTAATAGTTACATTGTAGCTATTTTAGGATTTATTTTTATTTTACAGGCAATTTTGTATTTATTTTTACTAGGTACAATAGTTATTAAATAGTTATTAACTATTTAATAACTACCTAGCTAAAATAAGTACAAAATTACCTGTAGAATAAATCCTAACCTAAGTTACAATTACACCTAACACTACACTATCATTAAACTAATTACCTAAACTACCTACAATTAATTACAATTAAATTAAATAAACTAAATTACAGAAAATAAAAAAAGAATTACAAGAATTTAAAACTAATTACACCTAATTTAATACCCTAATAAAATAAAAAAGCCCCCCAAAATAATACAATTTCCCTACCCTATACTAAATTACAAATATCCCTTAAAAGGGCCTTTTGCGGGGCATTGCCCCAAAGTAATCAGCTCTTTTACCTGTAAAAAATACAATACCCCCCGACATTACAACCCACCATCCACACACCCCTACTCTAAAACCCACCCAATCCCCCCTTAAAAAAAACTAACACTAACCCCCTGAAGATCACCCTACCTTGAGCCGTCTTCACCCAGCCGGGCACAAGTGGTCCTCCATACGGCAGAAGTCTTCATCCGGTCGGGACAGAAGAGGTCCTCCAGACGGCAGAAGGCTTCATCCAGGCAGCATCTTCTATCTTCATCCTTCCGGAGCGGAGCGGGTCCATCTTCAATCCAGCCGACGCGGAGCTTGAATTCCGATTGGCTGATAGGATTCTATCAGCCAATGGGAATTAAGGTAGGAAAAATCCTATTGGCTGATGTAATCAGCCAATTGGATTGAAGTGCAATCCGATTGGCTGATCCAAACAGCCAATAGGATTGACCTCGCTTTCAATTGGTTGTTCCAATCAGCCAATAGAATTGAACTTCAATCCGATTGGCTGATAGCATCAGCCAATAGGATTTTTCCAACCTTAATTCAGATTGGCTGATAGGATTCTATCAGCCAATCGGAATTCAAGGGATGCCATCTTGGATGACGTCATTTAAAGGGTGGTGGGTTGTAATGTTGGGGGGGTATTGTATTTTTTTTTTACAGGTAAAATTGCTGATAACTTTGGGGCAATGCCAATAGGATTTTTCCAACCTTAATTCTGATTGGCTTATAGGATTCTAACAGCCAATTGGAATTCAAGGGATGCCATCTTGGATGACGTCATTTAAAGGGTGGTGGGTTGTAATGTTGGGGGGGTATTGTATTTTTTTTTTTTTACAGGTAAAAGAGCTGATTACTTTGGGGCAATGACCCTAAAAAGGCCCTTTTAAGGGCTATTTGTAATTTAGTATAGGGTAGGGAAATTTTATTATTTGGGGGGGCTTTTTTATTTTATTAGGGGGATTAGATTAGGTGTAATTAGTTTTAAATTCTTGTAATTATTTTTTTATTTTCTGTAATTTAGTGTTTGTTGTTTTTCGTAATTTAGTTTATTTAATTTAATTGTAATTAATTGTAGGTAGTTTAGGTAATTAGTTTATTGATAGTGTAGTGTTAGGTGTAATTGTAACTTAGGTTAAGATTTATTTTACAGGTAATTTTGTACTTATTTTAGCTAGGTAGTTATTAAATAGTTAATAACTATTTAATAACTATTGTACCTAGTTAAAATAAATACAAACTTGCCTGTAAAATAAATATAAATCCTAAGCTAGCTAAAATGTAACTATTAGTTATATTGTAGTTAGCTTAGGGTTTATTTTACCAGTAAGTATTTCGTTTTAAAAAGGATTGATTTATTTAATTATGTTAAATTAATTTTGTTTAATTTAAATTATATTTAAGTTAGGGGGGTTATGGTTAGGGCTAGACTTAGGTTTAGGGGTTAATAACTTTATTATAGTGGCGGCAACTTTGGCGGCGGCGGCAGATTAGGGGTTAATATATTTTATATAGTTGCGGAGACGTTGGGGGGCAGATTAGGTGTTAATACATTTAATATAGTTGCGGCGACGTTGGGGGGGCAGATTAGGGGTTAATAACTATAATGTAGGTGTCGACGATGTTGGGGGCAGCAGATTATGGGTTAATAAGTATAATGTAGGTGTAATGCTGTTTACTGAATCTATTTTTTACAGAGTTAAGGAATTAGGGGTTAATCTCATTTCTTATGTATTTGTAGCCTGCTTATCATCCTTATACAACCTTATATATAAGTGTCAGTAAATAGGCAGTTAGTATGTTAACCCTTGATAACATGTGAGAGCAGGTCATATATTCACATAGCCCCAAGCGCCACAAAGGGTTAATAGAATAACAATTGTTATGAACTCTGGTTAAGGATACAGGTAGGAAACCACAGGAATAGAAATCAGGCTACTGGTATGTAGTGATGTCGTGAACCGCCATTGAATTCAATAGGCAGGCGAACTTTAAAACCTACAAGGCCACAATAGTGATGGAAAAGTTGTTTCAAGGGTATAAACACCTGGACTGTCGCATGCTGGAGGGGGATCCCTGGCAAAACTCCCATGGAAAATTACATAGTTTATGCAGAGTCTGCATTTAAGCCATAATGGGTCTAAATCAACTAACATTCCCAAAGTGGCTGTCTCAAAACATCCCGGACAGAAGATAAATTAATAGATAAGATAGATAGATATACATAGATTGATAGATAGAATCGATAGAAGAGAAATAGATATATTTGTTAGATATATAATTACCCTAATAAAGTCTAATAATTAAACATGCGTTCTTGGACCCAACTAGCTTGTGTTAATTAGTACTTTTCTTAGCACTTTAATCCCTGTCCCCCCCCCCCCCTATCGGGGGTGTTCTATATGGCCTGCCAGATTACCCTGAAAAATTATAATAATAAGACATGCGGTCTGCTACCTATTTTAACTAGGTTGTGTTTTAAGTACTACCATTCTTAGCACTTTAATCTCTGTAACTCCCCCTATTTGGTGAGGTCTATACGGCCTGGATGATTACCCATACAAAATATAATAAGACATCTGCTCTTGGTATGCGACCGATGGTAACTATGTTGTGTTAATTAGTAATGTCCTTTGCATTTTAATAGCTGTTACTCATACTCACCCTATTGGTGGAGGTCTATATGGCCTGCATGATTACCCTTACAAAATATAACAACCAAACATATGCTCTGGGACCCATGGTAAGTCAGTTGTGTTAAGTAGTACTGTTCTTTGCAGTTTAATACCTGTTACAACACCAAATGGTGGCAGGTCTATCTGGCCTTCATGATTAGCTGCACCCAAACCCAAAAAAAAGCCGAGTGGTCTTAGACTAACACCCATGGCTAACTCGGTTGTTTCAATTAGTACTATCCTTAGCACTTTCATCCCTGTTATGGGTGGTCTACATGGCCATCATGATTAGCCGAACAAAATACTACAATCCAACCTTTGCTCAGTCTTCACAGGCCCTTCATTGTCTGTATTTTGATAGTACAGTTCTTATTATTTTTATAGCTGATACAACACCGAATGGTGGCAGCTCTATATGGCCTGCATGATTAGCCACACCCAATACAAAAATAAATCCAAGCGGTCTTGGATTACCACCCATGGCTACCTCTGTTGTTTCAAGTAGTACTATTCTTAGCACTTTCATCTCATCATCCCTGTTACTTCCAGGACTCTCGGTGTTGGTCTACATGGACATCATGATTAGCCTAACCAAATACTACAATCCAACCTTGGCTCAGTCTTCCTCAGGCCCTTCATTGGCTGTATTTTGGTAGTACTGTTCTTATTAGTTTAATAGCTGATACGACACCGAATGGTGGCAGCTCTATATGGCCTGCATGAATAGCCGCACCCAAAGCCAAAAAAAAGCCAAGCGGTTTTGCACTAACACCCATGGCTAACTCTGTTGTTTCAAGTTCTACTATTCTTAGCTCTTTCATCTCATCCCTGTTACTTCCAGGACTCTCAGTGGTGGTGGTCTACATGGCCATCATGATTACCCTCACCAAAATATAACAACAATACGTGCGTGCAGGGAACCATGGTAAGCTTACTTCCTTTCGCAAAATCGAGTATAACAGTTGCAGGCAGAGTTTCTGACCCTGCATTATGGCTGCACCTCTCCCTAAAAGAGGCATGCGTTACAGAGTCTGTGGGCATGTATGCAAAGAGCTGGTCTGCCTAAAAAGAGGAGCAAGGCTGTACAGGTTGTTCTCCTTCAGCCGTTTTATACGCTGTCCCACGGCCACGACCCTCAACAACCACAACAGAATGAAACACCACATATGCCATCCTTTTGAACAACCGAGTACAGGTATGGCATTGATTTTAGTTACACGGCGATATTTATTATGAACCCTGAAATAGAAAACAAAAACATGATTGGACACCCAGTACAGTACAGGTCATTCTCCTTCTGCCTTTTTAGAATAGTGTTCCGGACCCCCAAAAAAAACAACAGCATGAAAGAGGAGATATGTCATCCTTTTGAATAATAGATTACAGGAAAGGCATTGATTTTAGAATCCCAGAGATCATTTATATGACCCTTGAAATAGAAAAAAACATTCATTAGACACCCGTTACATTTATTTATCCTCAGGCATTTTTAATAAGAGGGTCCCGGAGCCTCAACCGAAACAACAGCATGAAAGAGGACATATGGCATCCTTGTGACTAATAGATTACATTTAAGGCATTGATTTGAGAAACCCAGAGATAATTTGTTGCAACCGGGAAATCTAAACAAAATGGATTAGACACCAGTACACTTATTTATCCTTAGGCCTTAATAGCAGAGGCTCCAGGACCCTCAACAAAACCAGCAGCAGTAAAGAGGACATATGGCATCCTTTAGAAAAATAGATTTCTGGAAAGGCATTGATTTTAGAAACACAGAGATCATTAGTTGCAACCGTGAAATCTCCAAAAACTTGGATTATACACCAAGTACACTTATTTATCCTTAGGCCTTTTTAGCAGAGGCTCCAGGACCCTCCACAAAACCAGCAGCATGAAAGAGGACATATGGCATCCTTTAGAAAATTAGATTACAGGAAATGCATTGATTTTAGAAACACAGAGATCAGTTATATGACCCGGGAAATAGAAAAAAACATTGATTGGACACCCAGTACACTTCTTTATCCTTAGGCCTTTTTATAAGAGGCTCCCTGAGGTTCAACAGAAACAACAGCATGAAAGAGGACATATGGCATCCTTGTGACTAATAGATTACAGGGAAGGCATTGATTTTAGAAACCCTGGGATAATTTGTTGCAACCGTGAAATCTAAAAAAAGATTGATTAGACACCCAGTACACTTCTTTATCCTTAGGCCTTTTTAGAAGAGGCTCCCGGAGCCTCAACAGAAACAACAGCATGAAAGAGGACATATGGCATCCTTGTGACTAATAGATTACAGGAAAGGCATTGATTTTAGAAACCCGGGGATAATTTGTTCCAACCGTGAAATCTTAAAAAACATAGATTAGACACCCAGTACACTTCTTTATCCTTAGGCCTTTTTAGCATAGGCTCCAGGACCCTCAACAAAACCAGCAGCAGGAAAGAGGACATATGGCATACTTTTGTAAATTAGATTACAGGAAAGGCATTGATTTTAGAAGCACAGAGTTCAGTTAAATGACCCGGGAAATAGAAAAAAACATTGATTGGACACCCAGTATACTTCTTTATCCTTAGGCCTTTTTATAAGAGTGTCCCGGAGCCTCAACAGAAACAACAGCATGAAAGAGGACATATGGCATCCTTTTGAAAAATAGATTACAGGAAAGGCATTGATTTTAGAAACACAGAGAAAATTTGTTACAACCGGGAAATCTAAAAAAACATTGAATAGACACCCAGTACACTTCTTTATCCTTAGGCCTTTTTAACAGAGGCTCCAGGACACTCAACAAAACCAGCAGTAGGAAAGAGGACATATGGCATCCTTTGTGAAAAAAAGATTATAGGAAAGGCATTGATTTTAGAATACCGGGGATAATTTTTTGCAACCGTGAATTTGAATCAAAAAAATGATTGGATGGACACCCAGTACAATTCTTTCTCCTTAGGCCTTTTTATAAGAGGGTCCAGGACCCTCAAACAAAACACCAGCAGGAAAGAGGACATATGTCATACTTTTGAACAATAGAGTACAGGAAATGCATTGATTTTAGAAACCCATAGATAATTTTTTACAAATGGAAATTTGAATCAAAAAAATGATTCGATGGACACCCAGTACACCTCTTTCTCCTTAGGCCTTTTTATAAGAGGGTCCTGGACCCTCAAAAAAAACACCAGCAGGAAAGAGGACGTATGGCATTCTTTTGAACAATAGAGTACAGGTACAGCATTGATTTTACAAACCCAGAGATCATTTTGGTCAATTGTTAAATAGAAAAAAAAATGAGTGGACACCCAGTACACCTCTTTCTCCTTAGGCCTTTTTATAAGAGGGTCCTGGACCCTCAAAAAAAACACCAGCAGGAAAGAGGACGTATGGCATCCTTTTGAACAATAGAGTACAGGTACAGCATTGATTTTACAAACCCAGAGATCATTTTGGTCAATTGTTAAATAGAAAAAAAAATGAGTGGACACCCAGTACACCTCTTTCTCCTTAGGCCTTTTTATAAGAGGGTCCTGGACCCTCAAAAAAAACACCAGCAGGAAAGAGGATGTATGGCATCCTTTTGAACAATAGAGTACAGGTACAGCATTGATTTTACAAAACCAGAGATAATTTTGGTCAAATGTGAAATAGAAAAGAAAAATGAATGGACACCCAGTACACCTCTTTCTCCTTAGGCATTTTTATAAGAGGGTCCAGGACCCTCAAACAAAATACCAGCAGGAAAGAGAACATATGGCATACTTTGGAACAATAGAGTACTGGTACGGCATTGATTTGTAAAACCCACAGATAATTGTTTGTAAAAGTGAAATAGCCCCAAAAATCATGCTTGGACTCCAACTCCAGGTCGTTCTCCTTCAGCTTTTTTATAAGAGGGTCCAGCACCCTCAACAGAAACAACTGCAGTAAACACTACCACATATGCCATCCTTTTGCACAAGCGAGTACAGGTATGGCATCCATTTTAGAAACCCAGAGATAATTGAGAGGAACCAGGAAAATTTTTCAAAAAACTGGATGGGGCACCCATTACTACAGGTTGTTCTCCTTCAGCCTTTTTATATCATGGACCACGACCCGCAATAGGCACAACAGCATGAAACACCACATATGCCACCCTTTTGCACAATAGAGTACAGGTATGGCATAGATGGAGCACGGAGATAATTTAGAGCAACCAAGAGACAGATAAAGATGCTTGGTCGGTCCTACTCTTTCAAATTTGTGGCATTTTGTGTTCAATTTAATGGTCCACCGGATATGAGTGGTGTGTTAAGTTGTACAATTCGTAACAGTTTAATCACTAGTGTTATGTGCCTTATTTTTTTTATTTGAGTTTTGTACCCACAGAGCTGCAGCAGAGGCCAGAAAAATTCGGAATGTACAAATGACTGAAAAATTGGGGTATTGTTGTAGCAACAATAAAACATTTATAAAGTGCCCTAAAAGCTTGTGGCTTGAACACTAGTTGTTGGCGGATAAGTCAAGCAAGTCCTCTGGCTTTATAACCAAAAAAAAAAGGCCAGCCTGTGTACCAGTTGTAGCCCAAGCCAGCTCATCTCATCATCAAGAGTATTTTATTCAAATGTATCGCCCAATGTCAGTCCCTTCGGGATCCAGCCCTCATTCATTTTTATAAAAGTGAGATAGTCAAGGCTTTTTTGACCTAGGCGACTTCTCTTCTCAGTGACAAAACCTCCTGCTGCACTAAAAGTCCTTTCGGACAGGACACTTGAAGAGGGGCAGGCCAGAATTTCCATTGCAAATTGGGATAGCTCAGGACACAAGTCCAGCCTGCACACCCAGTAGTCAAGGGGTCCATCGCTCCTGAGAGTGTCGAGATCCGCAGTTAAAGCTAGGTAGTTTGCTACCTGTCGGTTGAGTCTTTCTCTAAGGCTGGATCCCGAAAGGCTCTGATGGTGCATGGGAGTTAAAAAGGTACGCATGTCCTCCATCAACAAGACGTCAGGAAAGTGCCCGGTCCTTGCTGCCGTGGTTGTGGGAGGAGGAGGAGGATTAATTACATCTCTTCCCCTGTTACCTTCCCGTGGTGCTGTGACGTCACCCTTATACGCTGTGTAAGGCATAGTTTTTAATTTATTATGAAAATGCTCCATCCTTTCCGACTTGCGGGAATTTGGTAACATTTCAGGCACTTTATGCTTATACCGGGGGTCGAGGAGCGTGGACACCCAGTACAGGTCGCTCTCCTTCAGCTTTTTTATACGAGGGTCCCTCAACAGGCACGACAGCATGAAAAAATCCATTTGAAAAAGGTTGGATGCTGAGCTAATCATGTCGCGTTCCTCCTCCTCACTGATCTCACTGATGGTATCTTCTTCCCCATCAGCCACATACAACACCACGGGTACCAGAGAGGTGACAACAACGAGCACCCTGGGATGAATATTGTGCTCTGTCTTCCTCCTCCTCATCAAAGCCACATTCCTCCTCTAACTCCTCTTCCTCACAATCCTCTTCCTGCGTTGCCGCCGGTCCAGCAAGCAATGCTGATTCGGCTGTTTGCAGGGGTGATGGACACCACAACTCTTCCGCTTCCTCTTCACACTCATCTACTGCCTGATCCAGCACTCTTCGCAGGGCACGCTCCAGGAAGAAAACAAATGGTATGATGTTGCTGATGGTGCCTTCGGTGCGACTAACAAGGTTTGTCACCTCCTCAAAAGGACGCATGAGCCTACAGGCATTGCGCATGAGCGTCCAGTAATTTGGCAAAAATATCCCCAGCTCCCCAGAGGCTGTCCTAGCACCCCGGTCATACAAATACTCATTAACAGCTTTTTCTAGTTGGAGCAGGCGGTCAAACATTAGGAGTGTTGAATTCCACCGTGTCGGGCTGTCGCAAATCAAGCGCCTCACTGGCAGGTTGTTTTGACGCTGGATATCGGACAAGTGCGCCATGGCCGTGTAGGAACACCTGAAATGGCCACACACCTTCCTGGCCTGCTTCAGGACATCCTGTAAGCCTGGGTACTTATGGACAAATCGTTGTACAATTAGATTACACACATGTGCCATGCACGGCACATGTGTCAACTTGCCCAATTTCAATGCCGCCACCAAATTACTTCCATTGTCAGAAACAACCTTGCCAATTTCCAGTTGGTGTAGAGTCAGCCACTGATCCACCTGTGCGTTCAGGGCGGTCAGGAGTGCTGGTGCGGTGTGACTCTCCGCTTTCAGGCAAGTCAACCCCAAGACGGCATGACACTGCCGTACCCGGGATGTAGCATAGTACCTGGGGAGCTGGGTGGGTGCCATAGATGTGGAACAAGACGCAGAAGTTGAAGAGGACTCAGCCGAGGAAGAGGTTATGGAAGAGGATGGAGTAGGAGGAGTAGAGGAGGTAGCAGCAGGCCTGCTTGCAAGTCATGGCAGTGTCACCAACTCTTCTGCAGAGCCACGCATTCCATGCTTGTCAGAAGTCAGCAGGTTTACCCAATGCGCAGTGTAGGTGATATACCTGCCCTGACCATGCTTTGCACTCCAGCTATCCATGGTCATATGGACCCTTGCCCCAATGCTCTGTGCCAGACATGCCATAACTTCCTTTCTCACAACAGAGTACAGGTTTGGGATTGCCTTTTGTGAAAATAAATTTCTGCCAGGTACCTTCCACTGCGGTGTCCCAATAGATACAAATTTTTTGAAAGCATCAGACTCCACCAGCTTGTATGGTAAAAGCTGGTGGGCTAAGAGTTCAGACAAGCCAGCTGTCAGACGCCGAGCAAGGGGGCGACTTTGAGAAATTGGCTTCTTACGCTCAAACATGTCCTTGACAGACACCTGACTGTGGGCAGATGACCAGGAACTGCTACGTAAGAGAGACTGAGTGGAGGATGGTTGAGAGGGGGCAAGGAGGACAGCACTGGTTGACGTGGCTGAAGATGCTGGAGCAGGAGGAGGAGGGTGGCTTTCACTTTGTGTGCTGCTTCTACTCATGTGTTCTTCCCATCGGCCTTTGTGATGGGAGACCATGTGCCTACGCAAAGCAGTTGTACCTAGGTGGCTGTTGGACTTCCCATGACTCAGTTTCTTTTGGCACAGGTTGCAAATGGCATCGCTGTTGTCAGAGGCAGACACACAAAAAAAATGCCACACTGCTGAGCTCTGCAATGACGGCATTCTGGTGATGGCAACAGCATGCGTTGATGGGCGTCGGCGTGCTGTCTGGCTGACCCCTGGTGACGATGCATGCTGTCTGACTGTGCCACTAGCTCCTTGAGACGACCTCCCCATGCTTCCAAATCGTCTCCTCCTCCTCCTCCTCTCTGTCTCCCCATCGGAACTTTCCCCCTCTTCTTCTTCTCTTCTAGCAGGCACCCACGTGACATCCACCGACACATCCTCATCAACCGCTTCACTTGTATCTGAAACATCAAGAAAGGAAGCAGCAGCGGGTACAACATCATCATAATCATCACACCGTACCTCCATGTCGGAAATGCTGCCTGACTGAGACTGATCACTATTATCTACATCCTCTGTCAATGATGGTTGCGCATCACTCATTTCTTCCAAATGATGTGTCAATAACTCCTGTGACAGATCAAGTGAAGCGGCTGTGGTGCTAGTGTTGGTGGTGGCGACAGGCAGCGGAGTGGCACTGGTCACTTGAGACCTGCCCAAAGCACAGCTGGACTTAGATGGTGCGTCAAGGTTAGGAGGACTAGCAGCGGAAGCTGAAGAAGATTGGGTGTCCTGTGTTAGCCATTCAACTAGGTCCTCCTCAGAAGTTTTTGTGTCCCCCCTGGCACCCGGCATCTGAACAATGTGCATATTTGTAGGGTCTAAAGGAATCACAGCACCACGACCACGGAACCTGCGGGGTGGCCTGCCTCTGCCTGTCATTTTTTTTAAATGGACACTAACAATACTATTACACCAATTGAGTGGTGGCACTGTGAAAGTGGGCACAGTATACGCTGTGAGACTGACAACAACAAAAAAGACAGATGTTTTAAAAATCACAAATTGTTAATTTTTTAAAATAGTACAACTTACAAGTACTGTGGCAACAAATATGATTGTTTGGCATTATTTGGCAAATTGGCCTGTCTGGCACACACGCTGGGAGAAAGGAAACTGCAATTCAATGGCACTAGGAGACTGAAGAATCACAGTCAAAACAGTTATGATTAACAAAAATTCCAATCCTGTTACAATAAATATGAGTGGTGGCACTAATTGGCTAGTTGGGACTGGCACACAGGCAGGCAGGCAGGAGGAAAATGCAATTCAAGGGCACTAGTAGACTGCAGATTGACAGTCAAAACAGTGATGATTGACAAATTTTGCAATACTGTTAAAAGAAATATGATTGCTGGCACTAATTGGATAGTTGGGCCTGGCACACAGGCTGGCAGGCAGTAGAAAAGTGCAATTCAATGGCACAAGCAAACTGAGGATTAAGATCAACAATCACATTGTTTTTAATTTTAATTAGTAACTATACTGTGAAAACAATTATGATTGGTGTAAATAGTTGGCAAGACGGCCTGGCACAAAAGGCTGGCAAGAAGGTGGTAGATGCAATTCAAGGACACTAGGAGACTGATTACTGACAGTCAAAACAGTGATGATTGACAATTTTTGCAATACTGTTAAAAGAAATATGATTGCTGGCAACAATTGGCTAGGTGGGCCTGGCTCAAAACAGGCTGCAAGGCAGCAGGAAAGTGCTATTCAATGGCACCAGCAAACTGAGGATTCTCAACAACTATTACCAACAATTTTATTTTTTAATTATTAAAAATACTGTCACAACAACTATGATTGGTGTAAATATTTTTCAAGTAGGCCTGGCACACAGGCTTGGAAGGCAGTAGAAAAGTGCAATTCTAGGGCACGAGCAAACTGAGGATTAAGATCATCAACAATCAAGAATTTGTAAATTGAAATTAGTAACTATACTGTGACCAGAAATTAGGATTGTTGTAAATAGTTGGCAAGATGGCCTGGCACAAAAGGATGGCAGGCAGGAGGTAGATGCAATTCAAGGACACTAGGAGACTGATTACTGACAGTCTAAACAGTGATGATTGACAATTTTTGCAATACTGTTAACAGAAATATGATTGCTGACAACAATTGGCTAGGTGGGCCTGGCTCACAGCAGGCTGCAAGGCAGGAGGAAAGTGCTATTCAATGGCACCAGCACACTGAGGATTCAAATCACAGCAACTATTACCAAAAATTTTAATTTTTAATTATTAGAATACTGTCACAACAAATATGATTGGTGTAAATATTTTTCAAGTAGGCCTGGCACACAGGCTTGGAAGGCTGTAGAAAAGTGCAATTCTAGGGCACGAGCAAACTCAGGATTAAGATTATCAACAATCAAGATTTTAATTAGTAACTATACTGTGACCAAAAATTAGGATTGTTGTAAATAGTTGGCAAGACGGCCTGGCACAAAAGGATGGCAGGCAGGAGGTAGATGCAATTCAAGGACACTAGGAGACTGATTACTGAAAGTCTAAACAGTGATGATTGACAATTTTTGCAATACTGTTAACAGAAATATGATTGCTGACAACAATTGGCTAGGTGGGCCTGGCTCACAGCAGGCTGCAAGGCAGGAGGAAAGTGCTATTCAATGGCACCAGCAAACTGAGGATTCAAATCACAGCAACTATTACCAAAATTTTTAATTATTAGAATACTGTCACAACAAATATGATTGGTGTAAATATTTTTCAAGTAAGCCTGGCATACAGGCTTGGAAGGCTGTAGAAAAGTGCAATTCTAGGGCACGAGCAAACTGAGGATTAAGATCATCAACAATCAAGATTTTTTTAATTTTAAATTAGTAACTATACTGTGACAAAAAATTAGGATTGGTG
Organism: Bombina bombina; assembly: GCF_027579735.1. Classification (NCBI taxonomy): domain Eukaryota; kingdom Metazoa; phylum Chordata; class Amphibia; order Anura; family Bombinatoridae; genus Bombina; species Bombina bombina. Next base: position 1,030,267,941 of record NC_069499.1, read on the forward strand.
TAAATAGTTGGCAAGACGGCCTGGCACAAAAGGATGGCAGGCAGGAGGTAGATGCAATTCCAGGACACTAGGAGACTGATTATTGACAGTCTAAACAGTGATGATTGACAATTTTTGCAATACTGTTAACAGAAATATGATTGCTGACAACAATTGGCTAGGTGGGCCTGGCTCACAGCAGGCTGCAAGGCAGGAGGAAAGTGCTATTCAATGGCACCAGCAAACTGAGGATTCAAATCACAGCGACTATTACCAAAAATTTTAATTTTTAATTATTAGAATACTGTCACAACAAATATGATTGGTGTAAATATTTTTTAAGTAGGCCTGGCACACAGGCTTGGAAGGCAGTAGAAAAGTGCAATTCTAGGGCACAAGCAAACTGAAAATTAAGATCATCAACAATCAAGATTTTTTTAATTTTAATTAGTAACTATACTGTGACCAAAAATTAGGATTGGTGTAAATAGTTGGCAAGACGGCCTGGCACAAAAGGATGGCAGGCAGGAGGTAGATGCGATTCAAGGACACTAGGAGACTGATTACTGACAGTCTAAACAGTGATGATTGACAATTTTTGCAATACTGTTAACAGAAATATGATTGCTGACAACAATTGGCTAGGTGGGCCTGGCTCACAGCAGGCTGCAAGGCAGGAGGAAAGTGCTATTCAATGGCACCAGCAAACTGAGGATTCAAATCACAACTATTACCAAAAATTTTAATTTTTAATTATTAGAATACTGTCAAAACAAATATGATTGGTGTAAATATTTTTTAAGTAGGCCAGGCACACGGGCTTGGAAGGCTGTAGAAAAGTGCAATTCTAGGGCACGAGCAAACTGAGGATTAAGATCAACACTAAAAAAATTTTTTATTTCAATTAATAACTATACTGTCTGTGACAACAATTATGATTGGTGTAAATAGTTGGCTAGACGGCCTGGCACAAAAGGCTGGCAGTGGCAGGCAGGAGGTAAATGAAATTCAATGGCACTAGGAGACTGAATATTTGCAGTCCAAAAAATTATGATTTTTTTTTTTAATTACTGTTACAAGAATTGTGATTGGTGCCATTAATTGGCAACTTGGGCCTGGCAGACAGGCTGGCAGATATGAGTCGTGGATGGTAGGTAGGGCAGCAATTTAACACAGTATGCTGTGTAAGTGACAAAAACACAGGACTGATAGAAAATTAAATTAGATTACACTAGCAAAATATTTTAAAATTTTAGATTTTAATATTAAAATTATGTTAAGAAGTGCAATGCACATAGAAACATAGAAACATAGATATTGACGGCAGATAAGAGCCATAGGCCCAGCAAGTCTGCCCGACCTTACCTAACAGTATAAACTTATCTAGTTCGTAGGATAGCCCTATGCTTGTCCCATGCATTTTTAAAGTCCCCCACAGTGTTTGTTGCTACTACCTCTTGAGGAAGTTTATTCCATAAATCAATCACTCTTTCTGTAAAGAAGTGCTTCCTCAAATTACTTCTGAATCTACTACCCTTTAGCTTGAGCTCATGACCCCTTGTTCTTGAATTTTCCATTTTATGTAAAATACCCACAGCCTCAGTTTTACTAAACCCTTTAATGTACTTGAAAGTTGCTATCATATCACCTCTTTCCCTTCTCTCCTCTAAGCTATACATATTTAGGTCATTGAGCCTATCCTGGTAAGTTTTATTTTTTAGACCATGTACCCTTTTGGTAGCCCTCCTTTGCACAGATTCAAGTTTGTTAATATCCTTCTGAAGATATGGTCTCCAGAACTGCACACAATACTCAAGATGAGGCCTAACTAATGATCTATAAAGTGGCATAAGAACCTTACTATTTCTGCTGCAAATACCTCTACCAATACATCCAAGCATTCTGCTAGCCTTACTCGCTGCATTACTACATTGTTTACTAAGTTTTAAATCATCTGAAATAATAATTCCCAAGTCCTGTTCCTCATCTGTAACAGTCAGTAAAGTGTCATTGAGTCTGTAATTAACATTTGGATTTTTCTTCCCTAAATGCATTATTTTACACTTTGCTGTGTTAAACTTTAGACCCCAGTCATTTGTCCAATCCTCCAATTGTTGTATATCACTTCTCATTTTGTCTACCCCCCCTGGAACATCCACTCTGTTGCAAATTTTTGTATCATCTGCAAAGAGACATACTTTCCCCTGTAGCCCTTTGCTGATATCGCAGATAAATATGTTAAACAAAACAGGCCCCAGAACTGACCCCTGAGGAACACCACTAGTAACAGCCCCCTCTGCTGAATGAACTCCATTTACTAAGACACTTTGTTTTCTGTCCTTAAGCCAGCATTCCACCCAGTTCACAATTTTTGAATCTAGACCAAGAAGATATAGTTTGTGAATAAGTTTATTGTGTGGGACGGTGTCAAATGCTTTGCTGAAATCTAGATATGCTACATCAACTGCTCCTCCCTTGTCTAATACTTTTGTTACATAATCAAAGAAGTCAATTAGATTAGTCTGACATGATCTCCCTGAAGTAAAACCATGCTGATTTTGGTCCTCTAAATTGTTTGTCTTTATGTAAGTCATAATTCTTTCTTTTAAGAGGCTTTCCATTAATTTCCCTACTACTGAAGTTAAACTAACTGGCCTGTAGTTGCCAGATTCTTCTCTACTGCCCTTTTTATGAAGGGGTATTACATTTGCTATTCTCCAATCATCTGGGACAGCTCCTGTTAATAGTGACTGATTAAACAGATCAGTTAATGGGACAGTTAGCACTGATCGAAGTTCTTTTAAAACCCTTGGATGAATATTATCAGGACCCACTGCCTTTGTAACATTTATTTTTGATAATGCTAACAAAACCTCATCCTCTGTAAAAAGATTACTGTTAAGCTTGTTTCTATTTTGCGTTGCATCCCTTAATGTAGACATTGTATCTTCACAATCTTTAGTGAAAACAGAACAGAAGTAATCATTGAGACAGTCTGCAATCTGCTTATCTCCTTCTATTATTCTACCATCAACTGATTTCAATTTTACTATTCCTACCTTATTTTTTCTTCTTTCACTGATATATCTAAAGAATGTTTTGTCCCCATGTTTTACTGACTGTGCTATCTTCTCTTCTGCATGAGCTTTAACCTTCCTAATTAACTGCTTAGTCTTTTTTTGTTGGAGTCTCCATATTTTCATATCATCATCTGCTTGTGTGTGTCTGTAATTTTTATAAGCTATCTTTTTTGTCTTTACAGCATGTGCTACTTCTTTGGAAAACCAAATTGGTTTCCGCTTTCTTTTACTTTTACAGACATGTCTAATACAGTGTGCGGTTGCATCTAAAATGGCACCTTTCACAAATTCCCACTGTTCTTGAACCCCTGTAATAAGAGTTTTCCCCTTTAAATAGTTCTTTAGGTATTCTCCCATTAATGAAAAATCTGCCGTCCTAAAGTCTAAAACTTTTGTTTTAGTCTGGGTGGACAGTTCCTGAACATGAATACTAAACCAAACAGATTGATGATCACTGGATCCTAAGTTCTCACCTACAGACACATCTGAAACTGTATCACTGTTTGTAAGTATTAGATCTAATATAGCTTCCTTACGAGTTGGTTCCTTGACTAATTGTTCAAGTGATTCCCCTAGCAGAGATTCAAGAATATACCTGCTTCTAGCCGATCTGGCAGAAGGAATCTTCCAGTCTATATCTGGCAAATTAAAGTCCCCCAGTACTATAACCTTACCCTTCATGGTCATTTTGGTTATTTCATCTAATATAACCAAAATGACCATGAATGAATGACTCCATGAGTGGTCGCACTGGCTGGCTGCTACGTAGGGCAGCAATTATAACAACAGTATGCTGTGTAAGTCAGATAGACAGTTAGACACAGGCCTGATAGAAAATACAATTAGATTACACTAGCATAATGATTTAAAGACTTTTTTTTGGAAATTTTAAGAAAAAGGTTAAGCACATACATGAGTCGTGGCTGATAGCCTTGGAAGGGCAGCTATTAAAAACAGTAGGCTCTGTAAGTCGGATACACACATGCCTGATAGAAAATACTATTAGATTACACTAGAAAAATGATTGAAATTATTTTTTTTGGGGGGGAATTAAAAAAAGGTTAAACACATATGAGTCGTGGCTCATAGACTAGGGAGGGCAGCAAGTAAACACAGTAGGCTCTCTATGTCAGCAAAACACACAGGCCGGATAGAAAATTATATTAGATTACACTAGCAAACAAATTTAAACTTTTTTTTTTTATATTAAAATTAAGGTGAAGAAGAATAGATATGAGTGCTGGGTGGCTGCCTGGCACAGACCAATTAACCAAAAGACTGAAAAAAAAAAGAGGTATATTAATGCTGAGTGAGCCTAACAGACACAGGCATGATAGTAAATGTAATTAGATTACACTAGCAAAATATTTTTTTTTTTGTTTTTTTAATTTAAAATAATGTTATAAATGGATATTAACACTGGTGGCTGCTGGCTGGCACAGAGCAATGAACCAGAGTATATGCTGTGTGACACTGGCCTGATAGAAAATGAAAAAAAATTACACTAGAAAAATAATAAAATTTTTGGGTTAGTTAAATTTAAACTAATGTTGTTAGGGAGATATCAGTGGTGGCAGTAGTCACAGCATATGCTGTGAGCCTTAAACACACAGCTGAAAGCCAGGCAAATGCTAATAAAAAAAAACAACAACAAAAAAAAAAATGGCACGAAATATAGCCCTAAAAAGGGCTTTTTGGGGTGCTGTGCTTGCAGCAGAGATGAGTGGAGTCCTTCTGGACTGTAAATACACTAGCCTAGCTATGTTTTTCCTATTAATGTCAGGAGAAAAAACACAAAACGTCCTCTCATTAAAAAAGCAAGGTCGTTATGAGTCTAAAATGGCGGATTCCGAGTAGCTGGGAGTGTCTGTGAGGGAGTGTCTGATGTTAATTGGCTCTAATGTGTCAGGCGGCTGTGACATAAAGGGTCAAAGTTTCCACAATGATGACACATAGGGGCGGATCGCCATGTGTTCGCCCACAAACGCGAACGCGAACAAGCTATGTTCGCTGTGAACCGTTCGCGGGCGAACAGTTCGGGACATCACTACTGGTATGTGGATTACTATAAAGGCTGTTAGAATAATACAAATTACACGATATAAGTTGTTACTTTAGACTTGTAGCAAAATAACTTACATTTGTCACGCAATATTGCATAGAGTGTAGTTACCGGTGCTGGGTTCCCAGATAGAGCAGGCTCTGCTCAGAGGAGACACGCTGTTATGGCGGGTGATGCAGTCTGCACGTCTGGTTGTGATCCAGGCTGTGAGAAAGGTGTGTCAGAGAAAGGCAGAGCTGCACACAGCTGATTGCAGCTACTGAGTAAATGAAAATCCAGAATGCTCTGTTAATACAAATGAGTAGGCTTTAGGTGCTGTATTCCAGAGAAGTGAACACATGCCACAATGACAAGCAACTAAAAGTTATCAGAGGTGTGGTTAAATAGGCAGAGTGAGAAAAAGGTGCATGCCTCTAATTAAAGGGACAGTAGCATGACAGTACCCCCCTCACAAGGAACGCCAAAGGTGTTCACGGAGATGGCCTGTCTGGATTGCGACGTTGGAATAGAGATACCAGATGGTTGGCATGAAGATTAGTCGAGGGCTCCCACGAATCTTCATCATGGGGGTAGCCCTTCCAATGAACGAGATATTCAAGAATATGTCCACGTCATCGTGAGTCCAGAACTTCAGAAATCTCATATTCCGGATGATCCGAGAGATCAACTCGTGGGACCTGCAAAGGCTTACCCCGGATTTGATGGTATGGCTTTAATAAGGAGACGTGGAAAGTCGGGTGTATATGTATAGTTGATGGGAGGCTGAGAGTCACAGCATTTTTATTCACTATTTTGCTGATTGAATAAGGACCTATATATAGAGAGGGGAGTTTTTTTTGCTGGGACATGAAGTTTCAAATGCTTTGTTGACAACCAAACCTTATCACCTATGTTGTAGGTGGGTGGTTCATGTTTCCTGAGATCATAATAAAACTTTTGGGTTGCTTGGGCTTCTTGAATGTTATACTTCATGACCTCATGGATCTTGGCGAGATCCCTCACCAGTTGTTCAGTAGTTAGGGTATTGGTGGTAGATTCCGTAAGAGGGTGAAAAGTAGGGTTGTATCCGTAGTTTGCATAAAAAGGTGAGTATTTAGTAGAGGAGTTGACAGAATTGTTATAAGGGAACTCTGCATAAGGTAGGTAATCTGCCCATTTATCCTATTGTTCATTACAATGAGAGCGTAGGTATTGTTCCAACCATTGGATGGCTCTCTGTTTGTCCATTGGACTGAGGATGTAAGGCAGAACTGAGTATTTGGTTAATGTGTAGTTGGCTACAGAGCTCCTTCCAGAATCTGGAGGTAAATTGGCTTCCTCTATCTGATGTTATGGTATCAGGTAATCCATGAAGTTTTACTACGTTAGCAAGGAATAGGCGAGCAGTGATGGAAGCAGTTGGAAGTCTTTCTGTAGGGATAAAATGAGACATCTTTGTGAATAGATCCACGATAACTAGTATGGTTGTATATCCTGAAGAGGATGGTAATTCAACGATATAATCCATAGCTATATCACTCCATGGTCTAGTTGCTATTGGTATGGAGAGTAGCAAACCATAAGGTTTTTTTGTGTTGTGGCTTAGTTTGTATACAGATTGGACAAGTTTTTAAGTAATTACTAATGGCGTGATTCATTTTTGGCCACCAAAAGTTACGCTGTAATAATTCTAAGGTTTTCTTCTCACCCGGATGGTTTGAGAGAACTGAATCATGAACATAAGATAGTACTTCATTTTGAAGTTGTGAAGGTATGTACAACATCTGGTCATGGTAATACAATCTATCTGGATGTATTGTTAGTTTACGGAGAGGTTTTTCCTTATCTTGATTTTGTGCTACATGAACTTGTTGTTGGAAAGATATGTTCTTAGCAATTATATGAGTATTTGGTATAACAGAACCTGGTGTAGTATTTTTAGTTGGTTGAGGTGGTAAACTAAAGAGTGCATCAGGTTTTCCATTACGAGATCTGGGTCTATGCATTATAAGATAGCGGAACCTGGAGAAATAGAGGCTCCAGCGAACCTGACGTGCAGATAAGGTACAAGTGGTTTGTAGGTACTCCAAGTTTTTGTGATTGGTGTATATTATGATTGGTTTTTCTGTACCCTCTAGGAGATGCCTCCAATGTTCCAATGAAACTTTGATTGCCAATAGCTCCTTCTCACCTATTGTATAATGAAGTTCTGAGGAGGACATTGTCTTGGAATAATAAGCGATAGGATGCATAGGATGTTCCAAAGATTCCCGTTGAGATAAAACGGCTCCAATGGCGTAGTCACTTGCATCCACTTCTAGAATGAACTGTAGATTATGGTCCGGAAAGAGGAGGATAGGAGCAGTGGTGAACTTAAGTTTTAGGAGGTCAAATGAGTGTTGTGCCTGGGGAGTCCACTGGAATTTTGAAGCTGTACTGGTCAATCTGGTTAGTGGTTTTACTATTCCAGAAAAACCCTGTATAAATTTCCTATAATAATTAGAAAAACCCAGGAATTTTTGCACTTGTTTCCTTGAGTTGGGAACAGGCCAGTTAGTGATTGCTGTGATCTTATTATCTTCCATTTGTATGCCCTGGGGACTGATGTTATAACCAAGAAATGATAACTGAGTGGTCTGAAATATAAATTTTTTCGGTTTTGCTAATAGGTGATGCTTACTGAGCCTATCCAGCAATATTTTTACATGTTGTATGTGTTGTTCTAGTGTCTCTGAGTATATCAGTATGTCATCTAGGTAAATAATAATGAATACATCCAATAGATCATGAAATACGTCATTCACAAAAAAACTGAAATGTGGCGGGGGCATTACACAGCCCAAACGGCATCACCCTATATTCATATAGGCCGTATCGTGTGTGAAAGGTGGTGAGCCACTCATGACCACTTCTGATCCTCACTAAATTATAGGCCCCCTTAGGTCTAATTTAGTGTATATCTTGGCTGAGGAAAGTCTTTCTATTAATTCCGGTATCAGCGGTAGCAGATACCTGTTCTTTTTTGTAACCTTGTTTAGTGCTCGGTAATCAATAGGGCGTAATGAGTTGTCTTTATTACGGATAAAAAATATTCCGGCACCCGCAGGGGAAGTGGATGGTGTTATAAATCCTTTCCTAACATTCTCATCTATATATTCCTTGAGGTGTTGTAACTCAGGCTGTGATAAGGGGTATACACGACCTACTGGTATCGGTGATCCATGAAGCAATTCAATGGGACAGTCATATGTCCTATGTGGAGGCAGAGTTTCTGCCTCCTTTTTACTGAATATGTCGGTGTATTCTAGGTATTGTGTGGGAATTGTGGTGGAAGCAAGAATGTGACTGATGTAACAATTATCCTTGCAATAGTCTGAATCTAGTGTGATAGTGAGCATGTCCCAGTTAAAAACTGGATTGTGGAGTTTATGCCACGACAGACCTAATACTACAGGGAATAATGCTGAACAAGTAACAAAAAATACTATATGTTCTGTATGACCCTCCTTTGTAGTGAGTAGTAACGGTGTGGTTTGATGTGTGATGGGATCATTTGAGGAAGAAGTACCATCAAATACATGCAAAACGACTGGCTATTGCTGTGACTTCAGTCTGATGGTGTCCCCACTGTAAAGTAATAAGAAGATGACAATAATGGGTAATAGAGAGGTTACAAACAGTATCATAATGAATGTCTTTTTTGTTACCTTTCTTAGTCCTTGCCAGGGTAGGGCAGTCCTTAACCCCATGTCCCTTGTTTCCACAATATAAGCATAAATTCAAGAGTCGTCTCCTTGCCTTTTCTTCAGGTTTGAGGGGGCCCCTAGCCAACCCCACTTCCATAGGTTCAGTTGTTGATGTTGATGGGTATGAGGGGGTGTTGTTGTAAGGTTTGTTTTTAATTGGTTCTAAAGTGCCTCTCTCTTTCTTTCTTTCTCTTAACCTCCGGTCGATATTAATACTTAGTAACATCAATTCATCTTAAACGGGCATTAAACTCAAAAAAATTTTTTCATGATTCAGGTAGAAAATACAATTATAAACAACATTCCAATTTACTTCTATTATCTAATTTGCTTCATTCTTTAGATATCCTTTGTTAAAGAAATAGCAATGCACATAAGTGAGCCAATCACATGAGGCATCTATGTGCAGCCACCAATCAGAAGCTACTGAGCCTATCTAGATATGCTTTTCAGTAAAGAATATCAAGAGAATGAAACAAATTAGACAATAGAAGTAAATTATAAAGTTGTTTAAAATTGTATTCTCCATCTGAATCATGAAAGAAAAAATGTGGGTTTAATGTCCCTTTAAGTGTCAGGAATCTCTACTCTAGCAAGCTCATCTTTGATGGCCTCAGACAGGCCAATTCTGTACTGTTTTTTTAGGGCAATGTTATTCCATTCACTGTCTCTAGCCCATCTTTTAAAATCAGCTATATGGTCCTCTACTGGCCGTCTAAGCTGTTTCAGAGATCTCATGTTATTTTCTGCTGTTAACTGCTTAAGGGGGTCATCATATAACAATGCCATAGCTCTAAAAAATGAGTCTAAGGAATTAAGTATGGGGTCATTATTTTCATAAAATGAATTTGCCCATGACCTTGGTTCTGCACGGAGATAAGATATTACAGTCAAGACCTTTTGTTTTTCTGTGGCATAAGTTTTTGGCTTAAGGTCAAACATCAAATGACATGAGTTGTAAAATTCTCTGAAAAGGGATCTATCCCCATAGTATTTCTCAGGAGGGCTAATATTAGGCTCATTAGTAGCTTCAGTTAACTGAACTTTTTGTGTTGCTGTGTCTTTAATTACAACCCTTAATGTTTCATTTTGAATGTGTAATTCCCTTAGTCCCTGTGCTAATTGTTCTACCCTTTGGTTTAGATTGTGCACATGTGAGGACAGCTCTGTAGGATCCATTTTTTAGGCTTGATATTTTGTAATGCTGTTTACTGAATCTATTTTTACAGAGTTAAGGAATTAGGGGTTAATCTAATTTCTTATGTATTTGTAGCCTGCTTATGATCCTTATACAACCTTATATATAAGTGTCAGTAAATAGGCAGTTAGTATGTTAACCCTTGATAACATGTGAAAGCAGGTCATATATTCACATAGCCCCAAGTGCCACAAAGGGTTAATAGAATAACAATTGTTATGAACTCTGGTTAAGGATACAGGCAGGAAACCACAGGAATAGAAATAAGGCTACTGGTATGTGGATTACTATAAAGCATGTTAGAATAATACCAATTACACATTATAAGTTGTTACTTTAGACTTGTAGCAAAATAACTTACATTTGTCACGCAATATTGCATATAGTGTAGTTACCAGTGCTGGGATCCCAGATAGAGCAGGCTCTGCTCAGAGGAGACACGCTGTTATGGCGTCTGATGCAGTGACCACACATCTAGGCATTTTACCTAAATAACTCAAATAAATAAATAAAACACTGACACAAAGTATGGGTGAAAAAGGCCGCAGCCCGCATTTATTAAAATAAATGAAGAAAAAAACTTTATTAAAATACACAAACTTCATTTAAAGGTGCTTGCCCTAAACGAAAAAAGACGTGCCTTCCACTGGCTCTCAGCCAGGCACGCCCCCACATAAATCTCTCCCCATATCTGAGGAGGTACCCACAATAACATACCACTTTTTAGGCTAGCACCCCGCAACAGCTGCGACAACCACTTACCGAAACCAAAGGGGAGGGAGGGAGGGATGCTTCTTAAACAGGTCCTCTTCGCTCGACGGTAACAGTAAAAGTGAGCAACGGCTCACGCAGACACGCCCCTCTACGCCTCGAGTGAGGTCACTGGCCCCTCCTCTCACAGGCGCTCGACGGGGCTTCATTGACCACACATCTAGGCATTTTACCTAAATAACTCAAATAAATAAATAAAACACTGACACAAAGTATGGGTGAAAAAGGCCGCAGCCCGCATTTATTAAAATAAATGAAGAAAAAACGTTATTAAAATACACAAACTTCATTTAAAGGTGCTTGCCCTAAACGAAAAAAGACGTGCCTTCCACTGGCTCTCAGCCAGGCACGCCCCCACATAAATCTCTCCCCATATCTGAGGAGGTACCCACAATAACATACCACTTTTTAGGCTAGCACCCCACCATTGCACGAGTTACAATCGTGCACCAACCCACAGGGCTAAGGCCTTTTTCACACCTTCGCTTAAATTAAAATTAAACAAATGAAGACCAATCTCGTTAAGGTGAACCCCATCATTTAAAAAGAAACATCTTCCTGTTTCACCTTCGAATTCAACATGTCGTATTACACAACCACCCAATTTAGCCACAAAACTAGAAATCGTCCTGTTAACTTTCTTTCTAGAGCAGTCCAATTTCCGAGAATCCCATGCAGACCTCCAGCTAATCCTGCATTTGATATCAGACCAAACAATCATGATTCGAGGAAATAGCTCCCTTAATCTAATGATGTCCCACTTAATCAGATCTATTAACCTTTTTTGAGACATAAAACCAAGGTCGTTGCCCCCCGCATGAATGACTAGAATATCAGGAGGGTGAAAAAGTCTAGCCCAACTAATAACATGCCCTATCAATTGATCCCACCTCAAACCCCTAATACCAAACCATTTTATGAATACATTCTCAAATGAACAACAAAGCTGGGAACCCGCCTCTTTACATGAAGCTGCTTTTCTCGCCCAGTAAATATAGGAGTGACCAACGATCCAACAATGCGGTGGACCTGCTGAAACAAAAAGGCTAATACACTAAATCTGGCCTAACATATAATCTGAAACAACCAGACTTCCACCTTCCAATCCTCTTCACCACACATTCATTCAAACCTAAAGAGCTCGCTTCCGTAGCCGCCCCAATCCTAAACGAATGGCATCCAAATTCCTTACTGTCAACTCCAATCAACGCTAAACCTTTCTTCAACACTGCTTCAAATTGAAAACGAGATAAGCATGTTCCATCCTCATGGATTAACAAAGTTCTACCCTTTAAACAACTCCTAAACTGCAAAAATTCTTGAACTGCCGTAACTGGGCAGCACACCCCTCCAATCCATTTCAATCTAACCCAACAACCTTTACCTTCTTGATCAGTCTTTGACTTCTTCAACCATAACAAAACTTCTTCAGAATTCAAAACAACATCATCTACTTCAAAACCACCATGACTCCAACGATTAGCAGAAACCAATTCAGACACTCTAAAAGCACCAAAATAGGCCAATAAAAAGCTAATTTAAATAACAACACTTCAAAATTAGAAAAACAAACTCTATTCAAAACTAAAACCAATCTTTCTAAAATTGAAAAAACCAATGGACGCCTCTTATCTAAAACGACCTTATTCTTTAACAAACTTTTAACCGCCATGCGGATACAAAATATCTTAGATAAATCCTCCCAGCCTAAAATTTTAAACAAAAAAGATAAAGCCGACATGTTCCGCTTTATCATTGACTTAGAGAAATTTTTCACCCTCCACGTCTCAATCCAATCCAAAAGCAAAAATAACTCATTCACTTGACTATCTTGCTCCACCAATTTATTAAGCCACTGAACCCAAACAGCCACATACGCCTTCCAAGTCCTAGGAGCTAAGGCTCCCCTCACCATATTCAGCACTCTAGAAAATTCAGGTACCACATTTCCTCCGGGCATGTAGCACCCACCATGTCTGCATCCGGAACAGCCTCTCGAAACCTCCGCCACTGAAAACGAGAAAGAGCATCAGCCCCTATATTCTCCTTTCCAGGCACATGAATAGCTCTAAAATACACATTATGTTTCAAGCATTCGAAAACAAACATTCTGATCAAACCAATAACCGGTTTAGAACTAGAAGACAAACGGTTGATGGCAAAAACCACACCCATATTATCAGAATGAAAAACCACTTTTTTGTTTTCAAACTCACCACCCCAGATCTTCAAAGCAACCACTAAGGGGAATAACTCCAGAAAAACTAGGTTTTTTGTCAAGCCAGTAGACGCCCATACACTGGGCCAATGTCCTGAACACCATTTGTTACCAAACAAGGCACCGAAACCATGCGCACCAGATGCATCCGTAAATAAATGCAATTCGCTATTCAACACTTCCGCAGACTGAATCAATGACTTACCATTGAAGTCCTTTAAAAAGGCCTTCCAAACCCGTAAATCCTCCTTAACTTGAGCTGACAAACGGATCCTAAAATGAGGGATCTTAACCCCAACCGTTGACAAAGACTACCGCCTACAAAAAATTCTGCCAACTGGGATAATCTTGCAAGCAAAATTCAGCTTGCCAACCAAAGATTGAATTTCCCTCAAAGAAAGCTTCCTCCTCCTCAGAGCTGAATCAACAGAAATTAATAAATCTTTCACCTTGTCCTCAGGAAGCCTGCATTCCATCCTAACAGAATCAATGCAAATACCCAAAAAGCTAATCACAGAAGAGGGGCCTTCCGATTTGTCTAGAGCAATAGGGATGCCAAAATCCCTTGCCATCTCCAAAAAGGAATCCATAAGCACCTGACACGAATCTTGATCAGATGGACCCACAAACAGGAAGTCGTCCAAATAATGGATAACTGATGACAACCCAGAAATCTGTTTTACCACCCATTTCAAAAAGCAACTAAACTTTTCAAACAAGGAACAAGAAATGGAACAACCCATAGGTAAACACAAATCCACGAAATAGGAACCATCCACAAAACAGCCCAATAAATGATGGCACGCAGGATGCACCCGCAGCAACCTAAAAGCTGATTCAATATCCACCTTAGCCAACAAGGCGTTAGAACCAGCTTCCTTAACCAAAGACAAAGCTTTATCAAAGGACGCGTATCTTACCATAGATAACTCAGGCTCAATACCATCATTCACAGAAAAACTTTTTGGAAAGGACAGATGGTGAATAAGCCTAAATTCATTCGGAACCTTCTTTGGAACAACACCCAAGGGAGACACCCTTAAATTATCAAATGGAGGAGCACAAAATGGGCCAACCATTCTGCCCAAAGAAACCTCTTTCTGAATTTTACGCAAAACCACCTCAGGAAATTCCCTCGCAGATTTAAGATTACCAGCAAAAACAGATTCAATACCCTTAACAAAAGGTATATAGAAGCCATCGTTGAAACCATTAAACAAAATCTCAGCATCAGAAGCCATACCCCTCCTCCTACCGTACAATCTTAACCAAGGCTCCATCTTTTTTAATTTCACCGGAGTCCTGGCCTTGAATGACACTATCGACTTTTGTTGCAGCTTTAGCCCTCTTGAAACACTTGCTGCTGGAGTGAATTCCTCCACAGAAGGAACATTCGTGCTTGTATTTGCAAGCCGTTCCAAATTTACACACCCCTTCATTAAATTGAAAGCAGAGGCCTTTTCTAAAGGCCACAGCTGATGATGCTGCCGAAGAGGAACTTGACACTCCTCCCGAACCTCGAAAGGGCTGCCCAGACCTCAGTGGAGTCATAAGCTCCAACCAAATACCCATATCCCTATTGTCCCAAAGCATTTCCGGCCGAACCGCCAAACGCTGACGAAACTGTTCATTGTACTTCCACCAAGCTAGACCACCATACGTACGACAAGCACTTGCTATTTCATCTAGGTAACAAAATAGAGAAGAACACATTTCAGGGTTCCTTTCCCCAATCACACTAGCTAAAATACAAAAGGCCCTAGACCAATTGGACAAAGTTTTAGGAATCTTCCTAAATTTTCTTTTCCTATCATCATCCTCCTTCTTACCCGACTCACTTTTAGAATCCTCCTTGCTATCAAAACTTTAGTCCACAGGAAGGAGCGAGAATATTTCAACGAACTCTCGTCTCCATATCCTCTCTTTCACATCCTTAGCAAGATGAATGCCCAAAGGGCCAACCGAACACAAACAAGGACGTCTCAATGCTTGATCAGAAACCCTAGCCTGACTAACAACCAAGGAATCCCCAGATGGTACAGAAACCACCTGATCTAATATGCTTCCACCGGAAGCCGCATTCTGTGCAACCCAGGCACCAATAGGACCTGAGGGGACAATAACATTAGACCGCGCACTGTTAACAACACTAGCATTAGACTGAGAACTATTCTCCATTTGAGAAACTAAATCCTTCAAACCTCTCAATAAAACATCACACCTGTCGCCCACCACACTCACACTCAAACCTGGAAACACACTACTACTCGCACCTACATCACATGAAGATTTGGATAGCTCCTTAGATGTACCTGACTCCTTCCTTGCATCTGGGCGAATAGATTCATTTTCATGTCTTGGAACCACTTTATCTTTGTGACTCCTTCTCTCCGGAGATCTAGATCTCCTATGTCTCACTCTCTCCCTTGACTGACTGTCTATTGTACCCCAGACAGATGTTCCTGACTCCTGGCTTTTCCTGACACTAATAGGCGACCGGGATCTTACCCGACGCCGTGCTAATGGAATCCTGGACCTTCTTTCCTGACTCTTCCATTCTCCTGACTTGACCTGTGACCGAGAGGATGCGTAAACCCTGTTATCTACAATTCTACTACTAGCAGCTTCACTATTATCCCTGTGGCTCCCAACCAAATTATGCCTATCCCTACTGTCTCTACACTCAATTAAAGGAGAATTTCTACCCTTTTGGCTACTAGCAAACCCCTCAACCTCTCCTGGCACTAACACCTTAATTAATTGATTCAAGATATCAATACCCCCTACCTGATCCGTAGCAACCGGTCCAGAACAAGATGGGAGTTGCTCCTCCTCCTCCTCCTCACCAAAGTCACTGTATTGTTCCTCAATCCACAATGAATCGCCTTCTTCATGGCCGCTCCGACGAGCGACGTTAGCCTGTCCAGAATTGCTGCACCTATCCTGAAAAACAGCTGGGGAAAAAGACATATTACCCTGCCTACCGGCATCCCCCCTGACATCATTAAAACTCTGGTCAGCTCCACTACTCTTGGCCCTGCTACCTTGATTACCACCCCTATTAGCAACATAATCACCCAAAATACCACCCTCCTGAATTCCTACATTTAAGCTAGCATCCTTTGTCATGGAGTAAACCGGACCTTCTAAATTGTCCAAATGTTTTGTTTTTCTGAGAGCTTTTTTACCCGTCCCTTTGACACTGTGGTCCTGAAAAACCAGTTCCCTCCTTGCTGAAATAACATCCTGACTCTCAATCTGCCTAGCCATAGGCCTAGCGCCCGTTGAGCTCCTATTCTTATTTGACATAAAATTCTCCTCAAAGGCACCTTCATTGAGGGCCGTGTGCTCCTTAAAATATGTCCCACTAGGCCCAGAAGCCATAATACCCTCCTGCAAATTTGCGCACTATAGGCCTAAAATGGCCGTTACCTCATCCCTTAATGGCGCCAAGTTTGAAACTCCCTCTTCCTCCGAGTCTTCACCTACTGTACCCATGGCCGCCTCGTCCTCCTCATAATTGCCGCCAAATTGCCCCACATCACCTGCAAAATAAAATTTATTACCTTCTCCAGGCTCATCCACCGGCAACTGTGACACCTCCGGAACGCTGCCGACTCCGGTCCTGCTCCGACGCTTCTCACCAGCTCCCGACTTCCTTGAGACAGTGCCGACCTGCACCGCCCGTTGACCAGACACACTTCTCGCCGATGAAGCCTTCGTCGTCCTTCTTCCTCTGCTGCCGGATTCCCGACGTTTTGCTCCCGCTGGACTGAGCCTCTCGGGCAGGCAGGACCTGCGGACAGGCCTAGAAGATCCTCTGCCCGCCGTAGCTGCACCTCCGGAACCGACATCCTCCTCGGCCACAAGTCTCCGCTGGATCCATGCGACGCCTTTCGATTTCATCAACTCCTGGACCGTCCCGATGATTGATTGCAGATCCGACATGGTAAGTAGAAATCTTTCTCCACAGGAACGCTTCTTAAACAGGTCCTCTTCGCTCGACGGTAACAGTAAAAGTGAGCAACGGCTCACGCAGACACGCCCCTCTACGCCTCGAGTGAGGTCACTGGCCCCTCCTCTCACAGGCGCTCGACGGGGCTTCATTCTGCAGGTCTGGTTGTGATCCAGGCTGTGTGAAAGGTGTGTCAAAAGAAAGGCAGAGCTGCACACAGCTGATTGCAGCTACTGAGTAAATGAAAATCCAGAATGCTCAGAAAATGAGCAGGCAAGTCTTGTACTTCAGTTAATACAAATGAGTAGGCTTTAGGTGCTGTATTCCAGAGAAGTGAACACATGTCACAATAACAAGCAACTAAAAGTTATCAGAGGTGTGGTTAAATAGGCAGAGTGAGAAAAAGGTGCATGCCTCTAATTAAGGGACAGTAGCATGACAGTAGGTGGCGACGGTGTACGGAGAGGCAGATTAGGGGTTAATAGTATAATGCAGGTGGTGACGATGTTGGGGGCGACAGATTAGGGGTTAATAAGTGTAAAATTATGGGTGTTTAGACTCGGGGTTCATGTTAGGGTGTTAGGTGTAGACATATTTTTTATTTTCCCATAGGAAACAATGGGGCTGCGTTAGGAGCTGAATGCTGCTTTTTTGCAGGTGTTAGTTTTTTTTCAGCCAGCTCAGCCCCATTGTATCCTATGGGGAAATCGTGCACAAGCGAGATATGTATATGAATATATATATATATATATATATATATATATATATATATGTCTAGATATCTCAAGATCTATATGCGAAAATCCCTATTGGCTAGATTACGAGTTTTGCATAACGAGGGTGCGGTACTAGCTTGCACATTATTCTCACCGCTCACTTACCTACAGTGCTGGTATTACAGGTTTTTATAAACCTGGCGTTAAAAGACAAGAAGTGAGCATAGAGCAAAATTGTGCTAGATACCGCACTCCAATACCAGCGCTGCTTAAATCAGCGGTGAGCTGGTTGTACGTGCTCATGCACGATTTCCCCATAGACATCAATGGGGAGAGCCGGCTGAGAAAAAGTCTAACACTTGCCAAAAAGCAGCGTAAAGCTCAGTAACGCAGCCCCATTGATTCCTATGGGGAAACATATTTTATGTTTACACCTAACACCCTAACATGAACAGCGAGTCTAAACACCCCTAATCTTACACTTATTAACCTCTAATCTGCCACACCCCGACATCACCGACACCTACATTATATTTATTAACCCCTAATCTGCCGCTCCGGACATCGCCACCACTATAATAAACATATTAACCCCTAAACCGCTGCACTCCCGCATTAAATATTATTAACCACTTATCTGCTGTCCCTAACATCGCCGCCACCTACCTACATTTTATTAACCCCTAATCTGCCGCCCCCAACGTTGCCGCCACTATACTAAATTTATTAACCCCTAAATCTAAGTCTAACCCTAATACCCCCTAACTAATATAATTAAATTAAATCTAAATCAAACCTACTATTATTACCTAAATAATTCCTATTTAAAACTAAATACTTCCCTATAAAATAAACCCTAAGCTAGCTACAATATAACTAATAGTTACATTGTAGCTAGCTTAGGGTTTATTTTTATTTTACAGGCAAGTTTGTATTTATTTTAACTAGGTAGAATAGTTACTAAATATTTATTAACTATTTACTAACTACCTAGCTAAAATAAATACAAATTTACCTGTAAAATAAAACCTAACCTAAGCTACACTAACACCTAACACTACACTACAATTAAATAAATTACCTTAATTAAATACAATTAAATAAATTAAATATAATTACCTAAATTACAAAAACAAACAAACACTAAATTACAGAAAAAAAACAAATTACAATATATTTAAACTAATTATACCTAATCTAATAGCCCTATCAAAATAAAAAAGACCCCCCAAAATAAAAAAAAACCTAGCCTAAACTTAACTACCAATAGCCCTTAAAATAGCCTTTTGTGGGGCATTGCCCCAAAGAAATCAGCTCTTTTACCTGGAAAAAGAATACAAACAACCCCCCAACAGTAAAACCCACAACCCACACAACCAAACCCTCAAAATAAAACCCTAACTAAAGAAACCTAAGATCCCCATTGCCCTGAAAAGGGCATTTGGATGGGCATTGCCCTTAAAAGGGCATTTATCTCTATTGCGGCCTAAAGCCCTAACCTAAAAATAAAACCCACCCAATAAACCCTTAAAAAATCCTAACACTAACCCCTGAAGATCCACTTACAGTTTTGAAGATCCAACATCCATCCTCAACGAAGTCAGGAGAAGTCCTCATCGAATCGGCAAGAAGTCCTCAACGAAGCCGGGAGAAGTCTTCATCCAACCCGGGAGAAGTGGTCCTCCAGACGGGCAGAAGTCTTCATCCAGACGGCATCTTCTAACTTCATCCATCCAGCGCAGAGCAGGTCCATCTTCAAGACATCCGACGGGGAGCATAAAGGTTCCTTTAAATGACATCATCCAAGATGGCGTCCCTTAGATTTCAGTTAGCTGAAAGAATTCTATCAGCCAATCGGAATTAAGGTTGAAAAAAATTCTATTGGCTGATGCAATTAGCCAATAGGATTGAACTTCAATCCTATTGGCTGATCCAATCAGCCAATAGGATTGAGCTTGCATTTTATTGGCTGTTCCAATCAGCCAATAGAATGCTGATCAGTCAATAGGATTTTTTCAACCTTAATTCCGATTGGCTGATAGAATTCTATCAGCCTATCGGAATCTAAGGGACGCCATCTTGGATGATGTCATTTAAAGGAACCTTCATTCGTCGTTATTCGTCGGAAAGAAGAGGATGCTCCACATCGCATGTCTTGAGGATGGACCCGCTCCACGCCGGATGGATGAAGATAGAAGATGCCATCTGGATGAAGACTTCTGCCCGTCTGGAGGACCACTTCTCCCGGCTTGGATGAAGACTTCCCCCGGCTTTGTTGGGGACTTATTGCTGCTTCGATGAGGACTTCTCCCAGCTTCATTGAGGATGGATGTCGGCTCTTCAAAACTGTAAGTGGATCTTCAGAGGTTAGTGTTAGGATTTTTTAAGGGTTTATTGGGTGGGTTTTATTTTTAGGTTACAGCTCTGGGCCGCAATAGAGCTAAATGCCCTTTTAAGGGCAATGCCCACCCAAATGCCCTTTTCAGGGCAATGGGGAGCTTAGGTTTTTTTAGTCAGGGTTTTATTTGGCGGGTTTGGTTGTGTGGGAGGTGGGTTTTTACTGTTGGGGGGGTTGTTTGTATTTTTTTCCAGGTAAAAGAGCTGATTTCTTTGGGGCAATGCCCCATAAAAGGCCCTTTTAAGGGCCATTGGTAGTATTTTTATTTTTTATTTTGGGGGATCTTTTTTATTTTGATAGGGCTATTAGATTAGGTGTAATAAGTTTAAATATCTTGTAATTTGTTTTTTATTTTCTGTAATTTAGTGTTTGTTTGTTTTTGTAATTTATGTGTTTAATTTATTTAATGTATTTATTTTTGTAATTTATTTAATTGTAGTGTAGTGTTAGGTTTTAGTGTAACTTAGGTTAGGTTTTATTTTACAGGTAAATTTGTATTTTTTTTAGCTAGGTAGTTAGTAAATAGTTAATAACTATTTAGTAGCTATTCTACCTAATTAAAATAAATACAAACTTGCCTGTAAAATAAAAATAAACCCTAAGCTAGCTACAATGTAACTATTAGTTATATTGTAGCTAGCTTAGGGTTTATTTTACAGGTAAGTATTTAGTTTTAAATATGAATTATTTAGGTAATAATAGTAGGTTTTATTTAGATTTATTTTAATTATATTTAAGTTAGGGGGTGTTAGGGTTAGGGTTAGACTTAGGCTTAGGGGTTAATAAATATAGTATAGTGTCGGCGACGTTGGGGGCGGCAGATTAGGGGTTAATAAATGTAGGTAGGTGGCGGCGATGTTAGGGACAGCAGATTAGGGGTTAATAATATTTAACTAATGTTTGTGAGGCTTGAGTGCGGTGGTTTAGGGGTTAATATGTTTATTATAGTGGCGGCGATGTTCAGAGCGGCAGATTAGGGGTTAATAATTTTATGTTAGTGTTTGCGTTGCGGGAGGGCCTCGGTTTAGGGGTTAATAGGTAGTTTATGGGTGTTAGTGTACTTTTTAGCACTTTAGTTATGAGTTTTATGCTACAGCTTTGTAGTGTAAAACTCATAACTACTGACTTTAGAATGCATTACGAATCTTGACGGGATAGGCTGTGCCACTCACTTTTTGGCCTCCCAGGACAAGCTTGTAATACCGGCGCTATGGAAGTCCCATAGAAAAAAGACTATACGCAATTTGTGTAAGTTGATTTGCGGTAAGGCCAAAAAAGTGTGTGGTGTCCCTAAATCGGCAAGACTCGTAATACCAGCGGTAGTAAAAAAGCTGCGTTATGAGGCTTAACACTGCCTTTTTACTCATAACGCAAGACTTGTAATCTAGCCGTTTGAAAATACATCTGAGATTTAATGTGTTTAATGTGTTAAATATGCATAAGATTGTAATGAAAAATTTTGTCATTATCTCCATAGTTAAACATACCTCTATACATATAAATACATGTTTCTCTTTGTATGTGTATGTATGTCAATGTAAATTTCTTGCATCTGCTTTTGTTTTCTAACACCTTATAACTATTGCCCTTATAACTATTGTGTGTAATATTTTTTTAAATAATTTTTATTAGACAGTGTTAATATGAGCGTGACGTAAACAATAACAGTAATGATTCTATGGTGGGAAGACACTTTAATGAAATACACTTTACTAATGAAGGGGATTTCTGTGTTAAAGTCATTGATTTGGCTAAATTACCACCGAGAGTGGGCAACAAATATAAGATATTGGCATAAAAAGAACTACATTGGATATATAAATTAAAAACTAGGATCTCTACAGGAGTAAATCTTGAATTGGACATAAGTTATTTTGTATAAAACCTATTGTTTGAACAGTATATTGAACATGTAAATATGTAAATTTATGTCTAAGCTTATGCATCAATTTAATGGTTGAAATGTACTTTGTTTTTAAACATTGCTTTCGTTAATGTAATTGGCAAGAGTCCATGAGCTTAGCTAGTGACGTATGGGATATACAATCCTACCAGGAGGGGCAAAGTTTCTCAAACCTTAAAATTAACTACAAATACACCCCTCACCACACCCACAATTCAGTTTTTCAAACTTTGCCTCCAATGGAGGTGGCAAAGTAAGTTTGTGCTTGATTTTCTATGTTGATATGAGCTTCTCAGCATTTTGAAGCCCGATTCCTCTCAGAGTACAGTGGTTGTCAGAGGGATGTGAAGGGGGTATCACCTATTGAATTCTATGGTTTTCCTCACTCGAAATCGTTTTCATAGGTTCTCTGTTATCGGTCGTAGAGATCCATCTCCTACCTCCCTTTTCAGATTGACGATATACTCTCATATTCCATTACCTCTACTGATAACCGTTTCAGTACTGGTTTGGCTATCTGCTATATGTGGATGGGTGTCTTTCGGTAAGTATGTTTTCATTACTTAAGACACTCTCAGCTATGTTTTGGCACTTTATCTATTAATATAAAGTTCTAAATATATGTATTGTACTTATATTTGCCATGAGTAAGGTTTATGTACATTTCCTTTTGCAGACTATTAGTTTCATATTTGCGAAAAAAGCATAATTTATGCTTACCTGATAAATTTATTTCTCTTGTAGTGTATCCAGTCCACGGATCATCCATGACTTATGGGATATATTCTCCTTCCCAACAGGAAGTTGCAAGAGTCCACCCACAGCAAAGCTGCTATATAGCTCCTCCCCTAACTGCCATTACCAGTCATTCGACCGAAAACATGCAGAGAAAGGAAAACCATAGGGTGCAGTGGTGACTGTAGTTTAATGGAAAAATTACCTGCCTTAAAGTGACAGGGCGGGCCGTGGACTGGATACACTACAAGAGAAATAAATTTATCAGGTAAGCATAAATTATGCTTTCTCTTGTTAAGTGTATCCAGTCCACTGATCATCCATTACTTATGGGATACCAATACCAAAGCTAAAGTACACGGATGATGGGAGGGACAAGGCAGGTACTTAAACGGAAGTTACCACTGCCTGTAAAAAAACCCTTTCTCCCAAAAATAGCCTCCGAAGAAGCAAGGTATCAAATTTGTTAAATTTGAAAAAGTATGAAACGCAGACCAAGACTCCGTCTTGTAATCTGTTCAACAGAAGCCACATTTAAAAAAGGCCCAAGTGAAAACCACAGCTCTAGTAGAATGAGCTGTAATCCCTTCAGGAGGCTGCTGTCCAGCAGTCTCATAAGCTAAATGAATTATGCTTTTTAACCAAAAAGACAGAGAGGTTGCTGAAGTCCTTTGACCTCTCCTCTGTCCAGAATAGACAACAAACAAGGTGAATGTTTGATGAAAATCTGTAGTAGCTTGTAAGTAAAACTTTAAAACACGAACCACGTCCAAATTGTGTAATAGACGTTCCTTCTTTGAAGAAGGATTAGGATACAAGAATGGAACAACAATCTCTTGAGTGATATTCTTGTTAGATACCACCTTAGGTAAAAACCCAGGTTGGTACACAGGACTACCTTATCCGTACGGAGAACCAGATAAGGAGAATCACATTGCAACGCAGATAACTCGGAGACTCTATGAGCCGAGGAAAAAGCTACCAAAAAGGAACTTTCCAAGATAGAAGTTTGATATCTATGGAATGAAAAGGTTCAAATGGAACTCCTTGAAGAACCTTAAGAACCAGCTTTAAGCTCCATGGCGGAGCAACATTTTTAACCACAGGCTTGGTTCTAACCAAAGCCTGACCAAATGCCTGAACGTCTAGAATACCTGCCAGACGCTTGTGCAAAAGAATAGACAGAGTAGAAATCTGTCCTTTTAAAGAACTAGCTGACAACCCTTTTCTCAAAATCATCTTGGAGAAAAGATAATATCCTGGGAATCCAGACTTTACTCCATGAGTAACCCTTGGATTCATAACAATAAGATATTTACACCATATCTTATGTTAAATTTTCCTAGAGACAGGCTTTTATGCCTGTATTAAGGTATCAATTACTGACTCGGAGAAGCCATGCTTTGATAACATCAAGCGTTCTGTCTCCAGGCAGTCCATCTCAGATTAGTTATATTTAGATGGTTGAAAAGACCCTGAGGTAGAGGGTCCTGTCTCAGAAGCAGAGACCGTGGTGGAAAGGATGACATGTCCACCAGATCTGCATACCAGGTCCTGCGTGGCCACGCAGGCGCTGTCAAAAGCACCAAAGCACTCTCCTGCTTGATCTTGTGCAAACCCCTCGGGAGGGAATTCCCACTCCCCCGGATGAAAAGTC
The DNA here is from genome assembly GCF_027579735.1 of Bombina bombina. Classification (NCBI taxonomy): domain Eukaryota; kingdom Metazoa; phylum Chordata; class Amphibia; order Anura; family Bombinatoridae; genus Bombina; species Bombina bombina. The sequence continues at coordinate 1,030,292,338 of NC_069499.1, forward strand.
TGACGACTTAGAAAATCTGCCTCCCAGTTCTCAACACCTGGGATAGGGATAGCTTTTAGACAAGAGTGAGTCTCTGTCCAGTGAATTATTTTAAGACTTATAACATTGCTAGGGAACTTCTGTTCCCCCTTGATGGTTGATGTAAGCCACAGTCGTGATATTGTCCGACTGAAATATGATGTACCTCAGAGTTGCTAACTGAGGCCAAGTCTGAAGAGCATGGAATATCGCTCCCAGTTCCAGAATATTCATTAGAAGGAGGGTCTCCTCCTGAGTCCACTATCCCTGAGCCTTCAGGGAGTTCCAGACTGTATCCCAACCTAAAAGGCTGGCATCTGTTGTAACAATTGTCCCATCTGACCTGCGGAAGGTCATACCCTTGGACAGATGGACCCGAGATAGTCACCAGAGAAGAGAATCTCTGGTTTCTTGGTCCGGATTTAACAGGAGAACAAATCTGTGTAATCCCCGTTCCTCTGGCTGAGCATGCATAGTTGCAGTGGTCTGAAATGTAGGCGTGCAAACGGTACTATGTCCCTTGCCGCTACCATTAAGCCGATTACATTCATGTACTGAGCCACCAAAGGGCGCGGATGGAATGAAGAACACGGCAGAAATTTAGAAACTTTGACAACCTGGACTCCGTCAGGTAAATTTTAATTTCTACAAAATCTATCAGAATCCCTAGGAGGGAAACCCTTGATATTGGGGATAGAGAACTCTTTCCTTGTTCACTTTCCACCCATGCGATCTCAGAAATGCCAGTACTACGTCCGTATGAGACTTGGCAACTTGGATGTTTGACGCCTGTATCAGGATGTCGTCTAAATAAGGGGCCACTTCTATGCCCCGCGGCCTAAGGACCGCCAAAGTGACCCCAGAACCTCCATAAAGATTCTAGGGGCTGTAGTTAACCCAAAGGAAAGAGCTACAAACTGGTAATGCCTGTCTAGAAAGGCAAACCTGAAAAACCGATGGTGATCTTTATGCATCGTAATGTGAGGATAAGCATCCTTCAAATCCATTGTAGTCCTCTATTGACTCTCCTGGATCATAGTTAAGATGGTACGAATAGTTTCCATCTTAAATGATAGAATTCTAAAGAATTTGTTTAAGATCTTTTAGATCCAACATAGGTCTGAAGGTTTCCTTTCCTTGGGAACCACAAACCGATTTGAGGAAAACTGTGTCCCTGTTCCTCTATTGGAACTGAATGGGTCACGTACACAATGCAAGAATGTCTCTTTCTTTATCTGGTTTGCAGATAAATGTGAAAGGCAAAAACTCCCCTTTTTTGGGGGGGAAAGCTTTGAAATCCAGAAGATATCTCTGGGGTATAATTTCCAATGCCCAGGGATCCTGGGCATCTCTTGCCCACGCCTGGGCGAAGAATGAAGTCTGCCCCCTATAGGATCCGTTACCAGATAGGGGTCCGTTCCTCATGCTGTTCTAGAGGCAGCAGCAGGCTCCTTGACCTGCTTATCTTTGTTCCAGGTCCGGTTGTCTCCAGACCGCCTTGGACTGAGCAAAAGTTCCCTCTTATTTTGCCTTAGAGGAAGTTGATGCCACACCTTCCTTGAATTTTTGAAAGGCACGAAAATTAGGCCTTTTTTGTCCCTTGATTTGGACCTGTCCTGAGGAAGGGCATGATCTTTTCCTCCAGTGATATAAGTAATAATCTCCTTCAAACTAGGCCTGAATAGGGTCTGCCCCTTGAAGGGAAGTTAAGTAGCTTATTTATTAAAGTCACGACAGCTGACCATGATATAAGCCATAGCGCTCTGCGCACCAGTATAGTAAAAAACAGAATTCTTAGCCGTTAGTCTAGTCAAAGGAACAAAGGCATCAGAAAACAAAGGAATTGGCTAGCTTAAGTGCTCTAAGCTTGTCAAATATATTCATCCAATAGAGCCTGTAAAGCCTCATCAAGAGACTCAAACCAGAACGCCGCAGCAGCAGTGACAGGAGCAATGCGTGCAAGGGGCTGCAGGATAAAACCTTGTTGAATAAACATTTTTTATCCATTGGATCTAAAAAAGCACAACAGTCCTCGCCAGAGGTAGTGGTACGCTTAGCTAGAGTAGAAACTCTTCTCTCCACCTTAGGAACTGTCTGCCATAAGTCCCGTGTGGTGGCAACTATTAGAAAACATTCTTCTAAAAAATAGGAGGGGAAGAGAACGGCACACCTGGTCTATCCCATTCCTTATGAAAAATTTTAGTAAACCTCTTTAGGTATTGGAAAAACATAAGTACACACCGGCACTGCATATTATTTATCCAGTCTACACAATTTCTCTGGCACTGCGATTGTACACATTCATTCAGAGCAGCTAAAGCCTCCCTGAGCAACAAGTGGAGGTTCTCAAGCATACATTTTAAATGTAGAAATATCAGAATCAGGTTAAATCATCTTCCCTGAGTCACAAATATCACCCACAGACTAAGCATATTGTGAGGTAGTATCAGACATGGTTCTTAAAGCGTCTGTATGCTCTGTATCTACCCCCAGAGCTGTTTTGCTTTCCTTTAATTTCAGGTAGTCGGACTAATACTGCTGCCAGTGTATTATACACAACCTTTGCCATGTCTTGTAAAATAAACGCTATGGGCGCCATTGATATACTTGGCGCCATTTGAGCGTGAGTCCCTGGAGCGGGAGTCAAAGGGTCTGACACGTGGGGAGAGTTAGTCGGCATAACTTCCCCCTCGACAGAATCCTCTGGTAAAATAAACGCTATGGGTGCCCTTGATGTACTTGGCGCCATTTGAGCGTGAGTCCCTAAAGCGGGAGTCAAAGGGTCTGACACGTGGGGAGAGTTAGTCGGCATAACTTCCCCCTCGACAGAATCCTCTGGTGATAATGTTTTTAAATACAAAAAATGATCTTTATTGTTTAACATGAAATCAGTACATCTGGTACACATTCTAAAATGGGGTTCCACCATGGCTTTAAACATAATAAACACAGAGCCTCCTCTATGTTAGACATGTTAGAACTAATAAAGAGACTAGTAAGCTTGGAAAACACTTTAAATCAAGTTAACAAGCAAATATAACAAACGTTACTGTGCCTTTAAGAGAAACAAATTTTGTCAAAATTTGAAAAACAGTGAAAAAAGGCAGTAAATCAAACGAAATTTTTACAGTACATGTAATAAGTTAACAGAGCATTGCACCCACTTGCAAATGGATGATTAACCCCTTAATGCAAAAAACAGATAAAAAAAAAACAACAAAAAAAAACCGACATTTTTTTAAACAGACACAACAAAACTGCCACAGCTGAGCTGTGGATTACCTTCCCTATAACTGTTTCTATGCAAAATTTAAGCCAGCTATGTGGAAAAATTAGGCCCCAATAAGTTTTATCACCAAACATATGTTAAAAAATGATTAAACATGCCAGCAAATGTTTTAAAACACATTCTTATAAGAGTATGTATGTCTATTAATAAGCCTGATCCAGTCGCTATCACTGCATTTAAGGCTTTACTTACATTACTTCGGTATCAGCAGTATTTTCTTAGTCAATTCCATTCCTTAGAAAAATATATTACTGCACATACCTTAGCATATATCTCTATCAATCAGCCTGGTACCAGTCGCTTTCACTGCATTTAAAGGCTGTACTTACATTACTTCGGTATCAGCAGTATTTTCTTAGTCAATTCCATTCCTTAGAAAAATATTTTACTGCACATACCTTATTTGCAGGAAAACCTGCACGCCATTCCCCCTCTGAAGTAACTTACTCCTCAGAATGTGTGAGAACAGCAACTGGATCTTAGTTACGTCTGCTAAGATCATAGAAAAAACGCAGGCAGATTCTTCTTCCAAATACTGCCTGAGATAAACAGCACACTCCGGTGCCATTTAAAAATAACAAACTTTTGATTGAAGAAATAAACTAAGTATAAAAAAACACAGACTCTCACAACCTCCTATGAATGTTGAGACTTGCAAGAGAATGACTGGTAATGGCAGTTAGGGGAGGAGCTATATAGCAGCTTTGCTGTGGGTGGACTCTTGCAACTTCCTGTTGGGAAGGAGAATATATCCCATAAGTAATGGATGATCCGTGGACTGGATACACTTAACAAGAGAAACATATTTAGGAAAATATTTTTCTTACCTGGTTTATAGTTTTTTTTCATATTGACAGCTTTTTCATTAAATTTTTGCGGGCAAAATTAGGCTTCTTCATAGTTTAAAAAATTGTATCCTTTGCCAGCAGTTAGATTGGAGTTTTGGGAAAAGATCCCAAAAGTTGATGGGGCTATTTCTACTCTTGCCAAACGTACTACTATTCCTATGGACAATAGAACTTCCTTTAAGGACCCTTTAGATAGGAAACTTGAATTGTATCTAAGGAAAGCTTATTTAGATTCTGGCTATCTTCTCAGGCCTGCCATTTCTATGGCTGATGTTGCAGCTGCATCAACTTTTTGGTTGGAAAGCTTAGCGCAACAGGAAATGAATCCTGATTTGTCTAAAATTGTTCACTTGCTTCAACATGCTAATTATTTTATCTGTGATGCCATTTTTGATATCATCAAAATTGATGTTAAATCTATGTCTTTAGCTATTTTAGCTAGAAGAGCTTTGTTGCTTAAATATTGGAATGCTGACATGGTATCTAAGTCTAGATCACTATCTCTTTCTTTCCAAGGTAATAATTTATTTGGTTCTCAGTTGTATTTGATTATTTCAAATGTCACTGGGGGGAAGGGAGTTTTTTTGCCACAGGATAAAAGACCTAAGGGTAAATCTAAAGCTTCTAACTGTTTTCGTTCCTTTCGACAAAAAAAGGAACAGAAACCTAATCCTTCCCCCAAAGAATCTGGTTCCAATTGAAAACCTTCTTCAAAATGGAGTAAATCAAAACCATTTATGAAACCAAAGCCAGCCCCCAAGTCTGCATGAAGGTGCGGCCCTCATTCCAGCTCAGCTGGTAGGGGGCAGATTAAGATTCTTCCAAGACATTTGGGCAGATTCTGTCCAAAATCAATGGATTCAGAGTATTGTCTCTCAAGGGTACCGAATAGGATTCAGAGTAAGACCTCATGTGAGAAGATTTTTTCTCTCACGCATCCCAGCAAATCCAGTAAAGGCTCAGGCTTTTCTGAAGTGTGATTCAGACCTGGAGCTTTCAGGGATAATCATACCAGTTCTGTTTCAGGAACAGGGTCTGGGGTTTTATTCAATTAAATGCAAATTTTTTTTATTCAAATCTAATAACCAAAAAGAATATAGGAGAGAGGTCACTGAAGCACAGATCTATAGATAAAGGACCCACCTCTTAGAGAGCATGTAGATAGCTAGTACACTCAACTGAATAGAAGGGATAGCACCCAGAGGTAACAGCACTCCTTATATGGCATATATCAGTTCATAGGAGTTAATGGTAAGGCTGATGCAAGTGGCAGTATATGCAATGAGGTGTCTCACCACCTAGGAGGAGAGTCCGTATGACTTACGGTAAGGATCAAGTCCTGATTTCCTCCGTTGTGTTGGCGTCCCTCGTCCTGGCAATAGACTGTACCTGCCCCACGGAATCCATTCCGTCAATAAGGGGGCGTGGCCGTTACAGGATGACGACTATGTCGTACTCACGGGTCTCAACCAATCAAGGAAATCCTCAGTAATCCTCTCGTGCGACTCCCTAGCCAAATCGAGGCATTGGTATCCCTTAAACTTCAGGAGCAAACCACAAATATGAGTGGGGGTCCTTGCAGGGTGCTGAACCGCTCTAGCAGGCTAAGTATACAGTTCCAATAGAGCAAAAACAGAGCGTTCAGCAAAAAGTTTTAAAATGTAAAACGTAACATTTATTGAAAGAAATCTGTTTAAAAACAGGAGGTCAAAGGTAAACCAGTGAGAGCATAGGTACCCTAGGGCTTGCAGGCTTACGCGTTTTGGCTATACGCCGTAATCATAGCATGGGGATGCCAGTCACAGGTGTACAATTTATACACAAATTACAATGATGTCACTCGTTAAAACAAGCAAAAAAACATGCCCATAGGTAAATTCTTTAGATGTCTGTAACAAATCCTATGTTGAATAGTATTAGTAAAGGATTATCAAAACTCTTACAGCAAATTGAAAAAAGTTAACAGTTTAGTACACTACTTACTTACGATCATTCAGGACCACCTATATTGAGATAATGTTATAAGAACAGATATTAATATTTATATTCAATAACCAGATCCAATAAAGGAGAGGAAATGTACAGTGTTATTAAAGGAGGTGCTTCATTTAAATGTCAAATACATAACAAAAGGGTTTACCGTACACTATTCAAAAACCTTTTCGTTAGACAGAGCATATGTATAGAGGTAAAGAAATATTGGAAACGGGGGAGGGGGCTAAAAAGCCATATGTACAGCCATACCTATATTTGCCATTCATCATAGGGGGGCCAAACAGGTCATTAGATTTCACTTGTCATAAGTACACACATATATATGAAGTATACTTAAATGGATCCTTAGTTCTTAGGGACCTCCATAAAAGTGTATGATAGAGGACTAAAGATAGCATATATATAAAAGAGTCATTGCAATCATTTGCATTGAAAAAAGGGGGTATACACATGCATATATACGTATGGAGTACAGTGAATAACAAAGGGGAACCATTGTATCATAGAGCAGAGATGCTGTAAAGACCAAACCAGACCAGGGGTAGGGGAACATATCAATGGGTTGCCACGAAAAACAGGACAGATCCTTATTGTGTATTTGTGCAAAATGATATACAAGGGGGGGGGTGGCTTTTCCCACTCGAATGGTTGAGAGATGCTCCCTCACCCTGGATCTAATATCCCTTGTCGTGAGTCCAACATATTGTTTACCACATTTTGTACAGGTTATGCAGTAAACAACGTATGTAGAGGTACAATTTAAACAAAAATTAACCTCATAAGTCTTGCCTGTCACTGTTGAGCTAAAGCGATCTGACATAGTTAAATATTCACAAGCACTACACCTGGAGCTAACACATTTGAATGATCCCTTTTGTATAAGCCATGCGCTAGCTTAAGGCACATGTTTCTTTAACACTTTGGGAGACAATATAGGGAGACAATATATTGCCCAATATGCGGTTTCTCTGATAAGAGCACCTCATTCCTTCCTGAATACAGTTTATTAACCTATCATCTGCAATAAGCATATTGAAATGATGTTTCTCAATCCCACATATTTCTTTATATTGAGAGCTGTACTGTAATGGATGTCTTTCTTTTCAGAACTCATGTTTCAGCTACTGCACCTTTAATTCAACTTCACCTTGTGAGCAAGGTTATTTAAACCTAACACGCCCACTTTTCCCTGCTTTAGTATTTTGTATTTGGTAATCCTAGAAGTTGCATCTCCTGGAATTGTCCTGATTGGATTAAAGCCATTTATCTACAGTCTCTTCCAACTCTGGAATTGCTACTACAGTATTTCATTTCAGCTTTAACCCTGAAGAACCTTTATTGAAGTGTATCATATCTTTCCACAAACATTTCTTTGTGAGGATTCAGCTGTGCTGCGAAGCTCCGGTCAGTGTGTAACTGCCTGACTCACAGTGAGTGGTTCCCTGTGTGATCAATCTGCTTTGTCTGCAGTCTGCTGTGCTGTGAATCTCCTAACAGCATGTTCACTCTAACCTCCATGCTACTCCTGTCATCCTTACTGTGAGTAGTTGCTGAATTACTTCCTTCATCCAGGATTTACTTTCTAAGTCTTGTTAAGGAAACCTCTCACTGTATATATTACTGCACTGAATACCAGTTGTTATCTAAACAAAGCGCAACACATCTTTTCTTAAAAAGACATTCTCCTGACATTCCCTTATGTTATTTCCTATATGAAGCATGGACATTAACTAACTTTGGGAATGCTTAACAGAATATTGCCTACACCCAAGATTTGAGTTATTTCTGTGTCACTGGGAGCTAGCTGGGCAAAGCCTAATATACCTAAATCAGAATTTCAAGTTCTGTTCACTTTATAACCTTTACATTCTTGTTAAGGTGATCTTTGTATATATTATATATATCAGATGATCTGAGTTCAGTCTCTTAGCTTCTCAGTGATACTACTGGCTAACAAAACCTAATTTACTGAATTTCTGCAGTTGAGTTCCATCTCACCTATTAATTCATAACATGTACTCAGTAACAAAAGTTACTCCCTTGTGAGTTTCTGGGGATTTCCATTTATCTTTTAAAAGGCCTGTTCTCTTCAATTTCACAACCTCCCCATATGCTCTCTGGAGCAAACATTTGTTTACATCTTCCATCTGGGCCTGACAATCTACCCTATCAGAGCATTTTCTCTTATCTCTAATGAGTTGACCCTTCGCGATAGCGTATGGTACATGTTTCGGGTGGCAACTCCTAGCATGCAGCAAGGAGTTGCCCGATATGGGTTTTCTGTAAAGACTGGTAATAATTTTACCCTCACTTGAACCATTAAGGGATATATCAAGGAAATTAATATTCTTCAATTGAATCTCAGATGTGAATCTTAGTCCCACATAATTCTGGTTAATATCTAGTATAAAATTACCCAGATAAGTTTCAGTGCCATGCCAAATAAGGATAAAATCGTCTATGAAACTACGGTAAAAACAAATATTTTCCCTGTAGGGATTGCTATCTCCAAAGATGCGGGACAGCTCCCACCAACCCATAAAAAAGTTGGCGTATGAGGGGGCAAATTTAGCCCCCATTGCTGTCCCGCATCTCTGGAGATAGCAAGTTCCCTCAAGTTCAAAGAAATTGTGGGTTAACAAAAAAAAGAGTAACCCGTAGAATATATGCTTGAAAATCAGTAGAAAACTTTGACCATTCCCGAAGGAAAAAAGCAATGGCTTCCATACCCCAATCATGGGGGATGGAGGAGTAAAGGGCTGTGACATCAATAGTGACCCAACTGTGGTGGTCCATCCTCCAGTATACTTTTTCAACCAAATTAACCAAATGTTTGGTATACCTTAGGAAGCTGGGTAAAGCTTCCACAGATGGGTACAGTATCATGTCCAGCCATTGGGATAAATGTTCAAAGAGAGAGCCAATCCCGCTAACAATCTGGCGGCCTTTCACATTGGTTAGAGACTTGTACACCTTCGGGAGATGGTGGAAAATGGATGTAACCGGATGTTCAACATAAATATATGTAGCGGTATCCCCATCAATAAACCAGTAATTATTTACATCTATACATATGCTCTGTCTAATGACAAGAGCTTTGACAAGTGTACGGTAAACCCTTTTGTTATGTATTTAACATTTAAATGAAGCAAATCCTTTAATAGCACTGTACATTTCCTCTCCCTTATTGGATCTGGTTATTGAATATGAATATTAATATTAATATCCGTTCTTATAACATTATCTGAATATAGGTGGTCCTGTATGATCATAAGTAAGTAGTGTACTATACTATTAACCTTTTTCAATTTGCTGTAAGAGTTTTAATAATCCTTTACTAATACTATTCACCATAGGATTTGTTATAGGCATGTAAAGAATTTACCTATGGGCGTGTTTTTTGCTTGTTTTAACGTGTGACGTCATTGTAATTTGTGTATAAATTGTACACCTGTGACTGGCATCCCCATGCTATGATTACAGAATAAAACCGAAACGCGTAAGCCTGCCAGTCCTAGGGAATCTATGCTCTCACTGGTTTACCTTTGACCTCCTGTTTTTAAACAAATTTCTTTTAATAAATTTTACGTTTTACATTTTAAAACTTTTTGCTGAACGCTCTCTTTTTGCTCTATTGGAACTGTTTATTCAAATCTATTCATTGTCCCAAAGAAAGAAAATTCATTCAGGCCAGTTCTGGATCTGAAAATTTTGAATCGTTTTGTAAGAGTGCCAACTTTCAAAATGGTGACTATAAGGACTATTCTGCCTTTTGTTCAGCAAGTGCATTATATGTCCACAATAGAGTTACAGGATGCATATTTTCCTATTCCGATTCATCCAGACCACTATCAGTTTCTGAGATTCTCTTTTCTAGACAAGCATTACCAATTTGTGACTCTTCTATTTGGCCTAGCGACAGCTCCAAGAATCTTTTCAAGGGTTCTCGGTGCCCTACTCTCTGTAATCAGAGAATGGGGTATTGTGGTGTTTCCTTATTTGGACAATATCTTGGTACTAGCTCAGTCTTTACATTCTGCCGAATCTCACACGAATCAATGAGTGTTGTTTCTTCAAAGACATGGTTGAAGGATAAATTTACCAAAAAGTTCCTTGATTCCTCAGACAAGGGTAACCTTTTTAGGTTTCCAGATAGATTCAGTGTCCATGACTGTCTCTAACAGACAAGATACAATTAAAATTGGTTTCAGCTTGTCTGAACCTTCAGTTTCTGTCATTCCCTTCAGTAGCTATGTGCATGGAAGTTTTAGGTCTCATGACTGCAGCATCGGACGCAATCCACTTTGCTCATATTCATATGAGACCTCTCCAGCTTTGTATGCTGAATCAATGGTGCAGGGATTATACAAAGATATCACAATTAATATCCTTAAATCCCAATGTTTGACTCTCTCTGACTTTGTGGTTAGATCCCCATTGTATAGTTCAAGGGCCCTATTTTGTTTGTCCAACCTGGACTGTTATCACAAAAGATGCAAGTATTTCAGGTTGGGGAGCTGTCTGAGGATCTCTGACAGCACAAGGGGTTTGGAAATCGCAAGAGGCGAGGTTACCAATCAATATTTTAGAACTCCGTGCTATTTTCAGGTCTCTTCAGGTTTGGCCTCCATTGAAGAGAGAACCATTCATTTGTTTTCAGACAGAAAATATCACAACTGTGGCGTATGTCAATCATCAGGGTGGTACTCACATTCCCCAAGTTATGAAAGAAGTATCTCGGATACTTGCTTGGACAGAATCCAGCTCTTGTCTAATTTCAGCGGTTCATATCCCAGGTGTAGACAATTGGGAAGCGGATTATCTCAGCCATCAGACTTTACATCTGGGAGAGTGGTTGCTCCATCCAGATGTGTTTTCTTAGATTGTTCAGATGTGGGATCTTCCATAAATAGATCTGATGGATTCCCATCTAAACAAGAAACTTCCCAGGTACCTGTCCAGGTCCAGGTATCCTCAGGCGGAGGCGGTGAATGCGTTAGCAGTTCCTTGGTGTTACCAACCTGCTTATATTTTCCCGCCTCTAGTTCTTCTATTCACTGTTTTGTACAGGCTTTGGTCCGTATCAAGCCTGTCATTAAATCAATCTCTCCTCCTTGGAGTCTTAATTTGTTTTTGAAGGCTTTACAGGCTCCTTCGTTTGAGCATATGCATTCTGTGGACATTAAACTACTTTCTTGGAAAGTGTTGTTCCTTTTGGCCATCTATTCTGCTAGAAGTTTTTCCGAATTATCTGCTCTTTCTTGTGAATCTCCTTTTATGATTTTCCATCAGGATAAGGCAGTTTTCCAGACTTCATTTAACTTTCTACCTAAGATTGTGAATTCTAACAACATTAATAGAGAAATTGCTGTTCCTTCTTTGTGTCCTAATCCTAAGAATTCTTTGGAGAAGTCCTTACATTCTTTGGATGTTGTAAGAGCTTTGAAATATTTTGTTGAAGCTACTAAAGATTTCAGGAAGACTTCTAGTCTATTTGTTATCTTTTCTGTTTCTAGGAAAAGTCAGAAGGCTTCTGCCATTTCCTTCGCATCTTGGTTAAAGCTTTTGATTCAACAGGCTTAAAGGGACAGTCTACACCAGAATTTGTATTGTTTTAAAAGATAGATAATTCCTTTATTTATTACCCATTCCCCAGTTTTGCATAACCAACACCTTTGTGATTATCTTGTAATTAAGCCTCTGCAAACTGCCCCTTTATTTCAGTTCTTTTGACCGACTTGCAGTCTAGCCAATCAGTGCCTGCTCCCAGATAACGTCACGTGCACGAGCACAGTGTTATCTATATAAAATACGTGAACTAACACCCTCTAGTGGTGAAAAACTGTTAAAATGCATCTGAAAAGAGGTGGCCTTAAAGGTCTAAGAAATTAGCATATGAACCTCCTAGGTTAAGCTTTCAACTAAGAATACCAAAAGAACAAAGCAAAATTGGTGATAAAAGTAAATTGGAAACTTGTTTAAAATTACATGCTCTATCTGAATCATGAAAGTTTATTTTGGCCTAGACTGCCCCTTTAATTGGAGTTGGGTCAGGCCCCGTCTCAAAGAATTACAGCTCATTCTACTAGATCAGTCTCCACATTGTGGGCTTTTAAGAATGAAGCTTCAGTTGATCAGATTTGCAAAGCAGCAACTTGGTCTTCTTTGCATACATTTACTAAATTCTAAAGTTTTTCAGGCAGCTGTTTCAGTTTGATTCCTCTGCTTATGTTTAAGTTTTTTCTTTTCATTTATGAGAATAAACTTATATTTTGGGTTGTGGATTAATTTTTTCAGCGGAAAATGGCTGTTATACTTTTTATCCCTCCCTCTCTAGTGATTCTTCTGTGGAGTTCCACATCTTGGGTATTTCCATCCCATACGTCATTAGCTCATGGACTCTTACCAATTACATGAAAGAAAACATAATTAAGTTAATTTCTTTCATATTGACAAGAGTCCATGAAACTCACCTTTTTTATGGAATTTATGATTTTTTGTATAAAGTACAATTGTTTCCAAATTCCTTTTTTGATGCTTTTTACTCCTTTCTTTATCACCCCACTACTTGGCTATTTGTTAAAACTGAATTGTGGGTGTGGTGAGGGGTGTATTTATAGGCATTTTGAGGTTTGGGAAACTTTGCCCCTCCTGGTAGGATTGTATTTCCCATATGTCACTAGCTCATGGACTCTTGCCAATATGAAAGAAATTAATTTATCAGGTAAGTTCTTACATAAATTATGTTTTTGTACAAGCGATAATGGGTTAATTATCCCTTTAACGACATACGTCTACAGGGTATGTCTTGCACAAACTGGTCTTTAACCCTTTAAGGACACAGCTTTCAGTTTGCTCAATTGTTTTATGATGGAAAAATTCTGTCATATATCCTTAAGAGGTTAAAGACTAGCAACGTACCCTGTACAACGTTTTGGATTAAAGTGGCTGGAAGCGATCCTGATCACTTCCAGACACTTTCCAGTTATTGCAGTGATGCCTCGATATCGAGGCATCCTGCAATAACAGTTTTTCCCCATCTGATACAGAGAGAGACACTCTGTGGCCCTCTCTGCACCGGACATCGATGGCCGCCATCAATGGCTTGCTGTGTGCAGAGGTGGGCGGGATCGTGGGTGGGGTAGCTGGGGGGCACGCACGGACGCGGGCGCGTGCACGGGGAGGGAGCGGGTGGGTGCGTGCACGGGGGACGGAGCGGGTGGAAACCATTACACTATGGAACAATTTGTTTAAATTAAGTGGGAGAGAGGGGGAATACAAATTTTAATATTAATAATCTAAGTGATCTGGGAGGGGGTGGGGTGAGGGTTTAGTGTTGGGGAGCTACACTACAGAAAAGTGGGAAAATTTAAAAAAAATATATATTTTTTTGTAAACTGGGTACTGGCAATAATGTAGAGGGGGAGGGTTAGAGAGCTGTTTTGGGGGGATCAGGGAGGTTTGGGGCTAAGGGGGATCCTACACAGCAGCATATTTAAATATGCTAAAAAAAATAAAAAAATAAATAAAAGATACCTTTTATTTTAGTACTGGCAGATTTTCTGCCAGTACTTAAGATGGCGGGAACAATTGTGGGGTGGGGTGGGGGAGGGAGGACAGCTGTTTGGGAGGGATCAGGGGGTCTGATGTGTCAGATGGGAGGCTGATCTCTACACTAAAGCTAAAATTAACCCTGAAAGCTCCCTACAAGATCCCTAATTAACCCCTTCACTGCTAGACATAATACACGTGTGATGTGCAGCGGCATTTAGCAGCCTTATAATTACCAAAAAGCATCGCCAAAGCCATATATGTCTGCTATTTCAGAACAAAGGGGATCCCAGAAAAGCATTTACAACCATTTGTGCTATAATTGCACAAGCTGTTTGTAAATAATTTCAGTGAGAAACCTAAAATTGCGAAAAATGTAATGTTTTTTTTTTTTTTTAATTTGATCGCATTTGGCTGTGAAATTGTAGCATTAAATATACCAAAATGGGCCTAGATCAATACTTTGGGTTGTCTACTACACTACACTAAAGCTAAAATTAACTCTACAAGCTCCCTACATGCTCCCAAATTAACCCCTTCACTGCTGGGCATAATACAAGTGTGGTGCGCAGTGGCATTTAGCAGCCTTCTAATTATCAAAAAGCAACGCCAAAGCCATATAAGTCTGCTATTTCTGAACAAAGGGGATCCCAGAGAAGCATTTACAACCTGGTATGCCATAATTGCACAAGTTGTTTGTAAATAATTTCTGTGAGAATCCTAAAGTTTGTGAAAAAAATTGTGAAAAAGTGTTATTTGATCGCATTTGGTGGTGAAATGGTGGCATGAAATATACCATAATGGGCCTAGATCAATACTTTGGGATGTCTTCTAAAAAATATATATATATACATGTCAAGGGATATTCAGGTATTCCTGACAGATATCAGGGTTCCAATGTAACTAGCGCTCATTTTGAAAAATAATGGTTTGGAAATAGCAAAGTGCTACTTGTATTTATTGCCCTATAACTTGCAAAAAAAGCAAAGAACATGTAAACATTGGGTGTTTCTAAACTCAGGACTAAATTTATAAACTATTTAGCATGGTTGTTTTTTGGTGGCTGTAGATGTGTAACAGATTTTGGGGGTAAAAGTTAGAAAAAGTGTGTTTTTTCCATTTTTTCCTCATATTTTATATTTTTTTTTAATAGTAAATTATAAGATATTATGAAAATAATGATATCTTTAGAAAGTCCATTTAGTGGCGAGAAAAATGGTATATAATATGTGTGGGTACAGTAAATGAGTAAGAGGAAAATTACAGCTAAACACAAATACTGCAGAAATGTAAAAATAGCCCTGGTCCTTAAGGGAAAGAAATTGAAAAATGGTCTTGTCCTTAAGGGGTTATTATTCACTATTGTATCTATAAAAGGAAGCTGTTTACCTGACAGCTTCAGTCTATGATTAAGCAGCAGTAGGGGGTGCAAAACGCGTCAGACTGTCCTTGCTACATACCTGTATATCTTTTTTACATGTCTTAATAAACTTTTTTGGTTTTAATTCACCACTGATGTGCAGACGATACCTTTTTTCTATTTTGTGACATTGAGGCTTGGTTTGCTGCTTTTTTGGCTAGCACCCTGCCTGTGGAAACTTTCAAGTCGGCGTATGACGTCATCATCAGGTGCCTGGAGCCGGGAGTGTTAAACTCATAATAAATAGAGAAAGCAACACGGCCGCTCCAAGTTACCTGTGAACTTTGAGAGGCCGTGTTGCTTTCTCTATTTAATATGAGTTTAACTATACCTTGTAATGTATTTTTGAAGTGTTTCGTGAAACTTTTTTGTTGCGCAGAGCTCTTAACTACAGCTCTTTGAGTGTGAAAAGGATTGTTGCGCTCGCAGTCATGATTTTTCAAGACTTGTAATACCTGCGCAATGAAAATTGATTGAGATAAAAGTATGGCGCGAGAAAAACTAATAACACGTTACTTGTAAATCTTGCCCTCTGTGAATTAGTAATCTCTGACTTTGTGCAACATTGTCTAAAATATTGTAAACAGTCTGTAGGTAACAGAAACATTGTATGTTAAAGTATAAAAAGCACGCATGACATTAAATGGATATCAGAGGGCAAAAGAAAATGCTTTAGGGCCAGATTACGAGTGGAGCGGTATTTATTGCTAACGCTCGTGCGATAACTTCACTAGAAGTAAACTTTTTATGCACATTTTGGGGTATGTTTTTTAAGTGGTATTAGAATAGGACTTTTTTTTTTCTGGTAATTTCTTTTTTTTCTTTTTTGTGATGTTAGGATTTTTTTCAGAAGTAGTAGGTTTTTTATACAGTATTTTGTAATGGTAGGATTTTTTTTTCAGTAACGGTATTTTTTTAAATTTTAGTTTTTTTTAAATTTTACAGGTAAGTTTTTTATTTTTATGTAGTTAGGATTTGTTTTAGTATATTTAGGGGTATTTTAATTTGGGTTAAGTTAGGGAGTGTTAGGTTAGGGGCTTAAATGTTAGTTTATAGGTTTGCGTTGTGAGGGGATGGCGGTTTAGGGGTTAATAAATTATTTAGATATTTTGTGTTGTGGGGGGGGTGGCGGTCAGGGGTAATAGTTTATTTAGATAATTTGCAATGTGGGGGGATGATGGTTAAGGGGTTAATAGTTTATTTAGATTCATTGCAATGTGGGGGGTGGCAGTTTAGGGGTTAATAGTATTATTTATGTATTGCAATGTGAGGGGGTGGTGGATTAGAGTTTATTAGGCTATGCGCTTATTGTAGAGTGTTAGGTTTTATCTACTTTATTTTTCTCCATTGATTTCCATGGGGGAATACATGCACACGCATACGAAAACTCAGATTAGGATTTTTGCACTTTTCAGGCTACCACTAGTGCAAAATAATGTTTTTTTTTTTTCACCTTGTAATACCAGTGGAACCCGAGAAGTGCAAAAAGCCTAACGCTAGCGATGTTTTAGCAAGCGAAAAAATTATTGTTACCATGGCACTTGTAATCTAGTCCAAAGTCAACTCTTGAGCAGCAGTACACTACTAGAAGCTAGCTGAACATAGGAGCAGCCAAAGACAAGAGGCATATGTGTGCAGCACTAGCCACCAATCACCAGCTAGCTGCTCCTGAGCCTACCAAAAAAGGATATTAACAGAACAAAGTAAATTTGCAAATAGAATAAATTAAAAACTCTATTAAAAGTAGCATGCTCTGTCTGAGCAATAGGCCCAAATTTCCTCCTCGCATGCAATAACTTGCAACAACACACCAAAAACTATTTATGCAAATGAGCATTTAAAATTTCCTGGTTATTATATAGTTATATAATTATTATTAATTATGGACAAAACAATTACATACAGCTTTTGAGACATTAATCTATATGACTGAACAATGCCCAATAGCACTAACAGTACTTTAAATACAAATTTACATTTACTGCACCAGTTTCCTCAGGTTATGAAGGTGACATACATGAAGATTAAATCATAACACATTCCACAG
The DNA here is from genome assembly GCF_027579735.1 of Bombina bombina. Taxonomy (NCBI): domain Eukaryota; kingdom Metazoa; phylum Chordata; class Amphibia; order Anura; family Bombinatoridae; genus Bombina; species Bombina bombina. The sequence continues at coordinate 1,030,309,506 of NC_069499.1, forward strand.
TGATTGCTTTATTTTAATTTCATGTAAACACATTGTGATCTTACAACACCTGTAGATACCAAGATGAGTCACTGTGGTCTCAGCAATTAAATCAAAGGCAATATCAAAAAAAGTTCTCAGATATACAGCACAAATACAGCTCCAATATATGACCCAGAATATAACAGTGGTGTAATATATTTTATATTTGTATCTATGCTAAAAATGATACTCAAACAGCATGGAACTCACAATTATTTGTATTAGTGCTTCCAAAGGACTAGATGATAATGTGTTGCATACACAGATTGTACTCCATTTTTGGTGCAGTTACAGGTTGTGTTTCTCAAGATTATTTCAATATTCTCGCAAGAAAATCTTTTTTTCCTTTAGGAAATACAGACTTGGGGGTAGATTTATTAATAGTCGAGCGGACATGATTTACTGTAGTAAATCATGTCCGCTCAACCTCACTAAATGCCCGCAGCATACACTGTCGGCATTTAAAGGGGCACTGAACCCAAATTTTTTCTTTTGTGATTCCGATAGAGCAGGCAATTTTTAGCAACTTTCTAATTTACTCCTATTATCAATTTTTCTTCGTTCTCTTGCTATCTTTATTTGAAAAAGAAGGCATCTAAGTTAAGGAGCCAGCAAATTTTTGGTTCAGATCATGGACAGCAGTTTTTTTATTGGTGCTGTCCGATCAGCAAGGACAACCGAGGTTGTTAACCAAAAATGGGCTGGCATCTAATCTTAAATTCTTGCTTTTCAAATAAACATACCAAGAGAATGAAGAAAATTTGATAATAGGAGTAAATTAGAAAGTTGCTTAAAAGTTCATGCTCTATCTGAATCACGAAAGAAAAAAATTGGGTTCAGTGTCCCTTTAACATTGCACAAGCATTTCTAGTGAAATACTTGTGCAATCCGCCCCCTGCTCACTGGTAGCCAATCAGCCGTTAGTAGGGGCTGTCCTTATCCAGATCGGATGATTTCAACATAAAAGGTGGCGGACAAGTTAAGGAGCAGCAGTCTTATGACCGCTGCTAATTTTTAACTCCCATTTCAGACAAGCCTGAAACGATGGGGCCTCCGCTGCTTAATAAATGGAGCCCTTGTTCTTGCCTTGGAGAAACTGACTTTTCAGGTCTTAAAAGGACATGAAACACATTATTTTTATGATTCAGACAGAGCATGCAATTTCAAACAACTTTCCAATGTACTTCTTTTCTCAAAGTTTCTTCTTTCTCTTAGTATTGTTTATTGAAAAGCTGGACGATAAGCTCAGGTGCACGCACATGTCTGCAGCACTATATAGCAGTGATTTAGAACTAATGTTATACATTTGCAAGAGCACTAGATGGCATCACTTTTCTTGCCATATACTGCTCCAAACATGCGCACACTACCTACCCAGGTATCTCTACAACAAAACATACCATGAGAACAAAGACAATTTGATTAAAGAAGTAAATTGGAAACTTTTCTTGTATTTATATGCTCTGTCTGATTTGTGAAATAAACATTTTGGGTTTCATGTCCCTTTAAGAAATTATTCATAGGCACCATGTGAATTAGCCTTATTATGCAAATTGAGCCTTATGTATAAGTTGAGATGTTTGTCTGCATGCCTTCACTGGATATGGGTAGCGGATCTGTTTATCCACTGACCCATATGCATCATTACACACTCCCATGAGTGTGTAATGCCTGCCCATTCTCTCACACAAGTTCAGGGTGTTTTCAACAACAACCGCTAGGGGAATGAAAGGTAGCAGAGTCTCCTGTAATGGAGTTAAGGGATGAGTTGACATGCTAGTGAAAATGCCAGTGCAGTGTAGTAGCAACAATGTTGCAAAGTGAGGGGAGGTCTTAGGCTTACCACATATAAGGGAAGTTCTGGAACAATCTGGCCTCTTCCACCTGGGATTTTCAAGAAGAAAGTTTCTGTGCCATCCTTCAAGTGAAGATGTCTCGGTCCAGGAGAAGTGCTGCAGTGCCCATTCGCTTCATGGAGTCCCCTAGGAGATCCTTGAGGAGTGCACCTAGAATAGAGGAGGAAGATGAGGATGTGGTGCCACCGACTCCTGCAGAAACCAGGCCTGTATTATCTGTTATCCCACCCAGTAATGCAGTACCCAGTTCTCCAGCCCCAGAGACTGCATCCGCCAGGCCTGGTACTGATATGGTTGCAGGACAGGCGGATGCTGGGAGTTTGGGCCCCTCCAATTTGGATTTAGCATTGGAGGCAGGCCTGGGGGCTCTCACAGCCTCCGGGATGTCTCAGGAGGTGGCGGCAGCCGTGGTGGGCCTGTTTAGGGCACTTACGGCCGCCGTTTTGCCTCCAGTTGTCGCAAGGGTGGAAGCGGGGTCTATCGCCCCTCCTAACCCACTGGTAATACCCCAAGTAGTGGCGGGGCCTAGCACCCCTTATCAGTCGGGGCCTAGTGCCTCGCATTGGACAGGGCCTAGCATGTCCCATCATCCGGCCGGGCCTCTCAGGCCCAGTCCGGATGCCGCATTGGTAGTGCAGTCTGCCGCTAATGTGGGGCCTATGGGTCGTAACCCACTTACCTCCCCGATTCCTTCATTGGTGGCTCAGTCGGAGCCTGCTACTTCCAGTGCAGGCTCCGGATGCGGCCTTGCGTCTGCCGCACTACTTCCGGTCCTTTTCATGCCGCGCGTGACGTCACTTCTGGCGTTGCGGCAGTCATACGGCCGGAACAGGGAGCGGTAGGACGCGTTCCTGGGGCCAGGAAAAGGCCTAGCCGGGTACTCTCCACAGGTGAGGGGGGAGTATCCGGCCGGCCCAGCTCCACTGCGCAACACTCTGCAGCATCGGGCCTGGTGATCAGGGCCACAACACTGCAAAGGGGGCGCGGCTTGCAAAGGGGGAGGCTATTGGGGACCAAAGTTACCAGGCAGGCATATGGGAGAGCTCGAAGTTAATTGATGGGGCACCAGTGGGAAAACAGGGGGGGTGCAAGTAACACTTATGTGCCCCAGCTGGGAGAGAATGTGTTTGGGGAAGGCGCACAGGGGGAGACATTGCAGCAAGGAGATGCAGGGGTGCAAGGGGCCTCAAGGGCTATGGCTACAGGTGCCCAGAGCGCAAACACAGTTAGGGAACGCAGAGCCAGGGCCTCAGCCACTGTTGCAGGGTCATTGAATGAATGGAGTGGTGATATGGATGGCGAAAGGGCTAGAGGGGTCACGATTAGGACTGGGGTCAACACTTCTACCCCAGTTAGGGGCGGCAGTCAAGGGGGTCATGTGGCAGGCATAGATACTCCCCTCTTGTTTGTTTCTCCCCCAGAGGATACAACGGCTGCAGCACCAGGGGCAGAGATCTCTAGCACAGTAGGAGCTGGAACATCAGTTCAACCTACAGGTGGAGGAACAGCGGGAGCTGCACCCGGAACATCAATGCCTTCCAAATCTGCAGTTGGTGAGAGAAATTTACTTAATTTGTCACACACCATTGACACTGACTACAGCACTGATTCAGACTCAGATGGGGGGAGGAAATTAGGGCTAAATAGCAAGGGGCAGTGCCGCATGTTCAAAATGTTAAAGCTGCTGGTGGAAGAGCGTAATCAGGCTAAAGGTTTAGGCAGCACGGATCGGTCTTTGCTGCCGGCAGGGCAGAGCACAGCGGCTGCCTCCACGGGCAGCGCTGCGGGAGGGGAGAGTGTAGTACAGCCACTAGGAAGGTTGCTCTGCAGGGGGACTCTTACCACTGTAAGATTCACTGTCTGCATGCGCATCTCAAGCCCAAGATGGTGCAAAAAATTTGAGATCACAAGTATGTTAATATGTTTGAGCTGTCGCTGGAAGCGCAGCGCGACAAGGAGCATAGTGAGGATGGGACTGGACCAAAAAAGATCCAGCGCCCAGATACATTTGAGGAGTGGAGGCGGTGCTTCAGGGTATTCTCCTCATGTTACATAGAACAGAGGCCGGAGGCTGCTGTAGATGTAATCATGTATGCAGAGATTATAGAATGTATCTACAATAGATACGGGGAAGGCATGTGGAGAGCCTACGATAGTGAATTTAGGAGGAAAATGGTCGGAAACCCAGTTCTGAACTTTGGAGTGAAAGACTTGGACCTGTGGTCCCTGCTCATACCAGAGAAAGGGGGAGCAGGGGGATCGCTGCTACGGGCAGGGCCCCCTAGACCTCAGAACCTGGTCAAGCATCGGGGCAGGGAGTGTTGGAAGTACAACGAGAAGCAGTGTGACAAAGGGGCTTCCTGCTCCTTTCGTCATGCCTGCATGTACTGCAGCGGACAACACCCGGGCGTTGAGTGCCCCAAGTGGAGGGACGGCGGAGTCTTCCGCCAGGCTAAAGCAGGGGGGTCTGGACAAAAAAGCACCAACACCCCTGAAGCTGGACGACATTAGGCCTTGGCTAGCGGCCTACCCTAATAGGGTGGCGGCTGCCAATCTCTTGGCAGGGATTGGTGACGGTTTTAAAATACCAACATTGGGGATGGTAGTTGGGTCTGCCTCGCAGCAAGAATTTAAAGTCGGCTTACGAAATGCCAGAGGAAGTAAGGGCGAAATTGGGCAAGGAAATTGCCCTTGGGAGGTTTGCAGGTCCATTTGAGCGACCTCCCATCCCTGACCTGGTTATTTCCCCACTAGGGGTGGTTCCTAAAAAGGAACCGGGGAAATTTTGCCTGATTCAGCATTTGTCTTATCCAAAGGGCGGGTCTGTCAATGACGCAATAGACCCTCTGATAAGCTCGGTGACCTACCAATCATTTGACCAGGCATTGGAGTTGGTAGTTGTGGCGGGTCCGGACGCGCTGCTAGCCAAAATAGACATTGAGTCCGCCTTTCGGCTGCTCCCCATACACCCATCATTGTTCAGGCTGATGGGGTGTAAATTCAAGGGCAGTTATGTCATTGACAAATGCCTGCCCATGGGTTGCTCACTATGATGTGCTTACTTTGAAGAATTTAGCTCATTCTTACATTGGGCTATCGTGCTCCTCGGGTTTCCAGTCAGACAGTGCACCTGCTGACGGACGCAGCCAGGACAGCTGGTTATGGCGCTTACCTGGATGGGCAATGGAGCGCTGAGCCATGGCCCCATCCTGGGTCCAAGGGGGCCTGACAAGGAACCTGACACTCCTGGAGCTTTTTCCCATAGTCGTGGCTATGGAGCTCTGGGGGCCGGCTTTAAGGGACCGGTTTATTGTGTTTTGGACAGACAACGCTAGCGTTGTGTTCGCCATAAATAGATTATCTGCTTCATCACCCGTAGTGGTTAGGTATTTGCGCCAGCTGGTGCTGAGGTGCTTGCAATGCATCGTTCAATTTACTGCGAGACACGTCCCCGGGGTCAACAACACCCTGGCGGACGCACTCTCAAGGTTTCAATGGGAACAGTTTTGCAGACTGGCCCCTAAGGCAGCTGCAGTTGGCTTACCTTGTCCCCACTCTATTTGGCAGTTGGCGGGGCATGGAGGTCCGTAGGACACCTCGTGAGGGCGTCCTTGGCACCGAATACTTGGAGAGCTTATTCGCAGCACTGGGGTGAGTGGGTAAGTTATTGTCACAAACAGGGCACAGCAGCAGGAGAAGCCCCTAGGGAACTGTTCTTGAAGTGGCTTGCAGAAAGGAACAGGCAGGGAATCTCGAAAGGTGCTATAGCTAACAAGATAGCAGCTGTCTCATTCTTCTGCAATATGTTAGAGTGGCCCAACATCACTAAGGGATTCCTGGTGAGGCAGGTGATTAAGGGTTGGGGTTGACTTGAAGGCAGATCGAAAGATACTCGTGAACCAGTGACGTTGTGCAGATTATCCAAGCTGCTTGGCACCACTGGGGGAGTTTGCGTAAAACCTGGAGAAAGGGAGCTGTTTCAGTGCACCTTTTCTTTGGCATTTTTTGCTGTGCTTAGGCCGGGGGAGCTGGTCGCAGCTCCAAAGGACGCGGTTAATTCTGGAATGCAGCTGGCTCATGTTAAATGGGCGGGAGATCATTTGTTACTGTTTATCTCGCATTCTAAGACAGACCAGGAGAGGAGAGGGGTGTGGTTGACCCTGACTCCTTCAGCCTTGGGTGCCTGCCCAGTTTTGTTGACAAGGTCCGCGAGGTCCTGCTCAGTTCTTGGTGCACTCTGATGGATCTAATCTTTCTAGGTACCAGTTTGCAGCGGTGCTCAAGAAGGTAGTGCTTGCGGCAGGTTTGAGGACCTGTAAAATCACTCCTCATTCCTTCCGGATAGAGGCTGCTACCAGTGCTCCGGTGCTGGGTTGGAAGGGGGAACACATCCAGTGGTTGGGCAGATGGAGGTCCCAATGTTATAAGTCTTATGTGCGCCCGCCAGCGGAGGCGTAGTGGTTAAGGGGCATGGGTAATATATCATGCGTCTTTGCAGTTATCTGGTTGCGTTCTCTGTTTTGGTTTCAAGTGATTAACTATGTAATTCGTTTTTCATAGGGCAGTCTTACCTGCACTGGGCGGCACTGAGGGCTCATTCTCTTCCTGAGGGGCAGCAGTTGGGTCTTCCGACGTCAAAGGCATCAATTCGGTGGTTGGGCCGTAGAGGCTTACAGTGAGATGGTTTGCCTGCCCTCCTCCAGAATGCTAGACATAGATGGGGACAGCCTCACATCATCCTCCTCCACATGGGGGGGAATGATATAGGGAGTGCACCGGCGTTGGACCTCATCAATGTGATGAGGTCCGACGTCAAGTGGATCTGTACCACGTTTCTGGGGATTAGGTTGGCTTGGTCCAACTTAATTCCCCGGTTGCATTGGAGATTTTTTCCCACACCTAGAGTAGCTTATAGGGTTAGGAAAAAAGTTAATAGGGAGCTGGGTAGAGCTGTGCTGGCCGTATGGGGTTTTGTGGTCCGCCATGAACTGATCTCAGCGGACAAGAAAGGGCTGTATCGCCTGGACGGGGTGCACCTGTCCGATGATGGGCTGGCGATCTTCCTGGCGGACCTCAAGACGGCCTTGGTAAGTAATATTTAGCCTTGGTTAGTAATATTTAGCGGGTGGAGGCAAGAGCCCGGTTTTGGGAGTGCCTGTCTCTTGTGGCAGGAGGTCGTAGCCATCAACAATTGAGGGCGGAGTCTGCAGAGGTGACAGTCGGGCTAATGGGCGGGGGTGATGTCCTCAGGTCGTGACCTGGGGGGCCCCGCCCCGTGGGTCTGCTGGCTGAAGATCATTTAGGACGTCCGTGCCTATTATACAGAATGGGGTGGGGCCACATTTGCGGCCCACCCTTGGCATTTGCAATTCCACAACATCTGGCTGCGACCTCTTGTCATATGGAGCTAATAGTATCATTTTACTAGGCCTCGAATGCCGCCACAGGTTAAATATTTGAAGTGACTTCCGTTGAAGTCAAGTTAATCTTTGTTAATAAATATGACCATTGACATGGTCTTAAAACCAAGCTATATGTGTTGTGTGTTTATTTCTTAGAATAAGTAGTTATGTAATTGGTTTTGTAAGGGGTTGGAACTACCAAATACAGCATCAGCCCTTAGGGGAATGAAAGGTAGCAGAGTCTCCTGTAATGGAGTTAAGGGATGAGCTGACAGGCTAGTGAAAATCCCAGTGCAGTGTAGTAGCAACAATAAGAAGATATACAGAGGGCGACTCCTAGTGTGGAATTAGTAAGCAGAGTGTGAACCCACCAGCTTTACCCTTCAGAGATATACTCACAAAGTATAGAGCACACTGTAGTGCTAATGAAGCAAGCTGGGTATATTAAAAGTGGCCCAGCGCACATACCACTCCGGTGAAAGATGGTCCAATGTATTCAGAAGGTTCAGATAAAAAATTCAGGAGACTCCAGATATATATAAAAAACACTTTATATAAAAATATAACAGTGTACAATAAAAATCAGTAGAATTCGCTACGCGTTTCTCAGAGCTACCACTCTGTTTCCTCAGGCAAGTTATACTGATCTAAAACTGAAGTCTCCTATTTATACATCCTCAAATAAATTAAAACATTGGTCACACCCAATTTACCAATTACTTATGCAAATGTTGCTATGGTGACCTTCACAATACAAACTGACTTTTCTTGATACCAGTATGTGAATATATAACTCATTGTATGCATAGATCTACTTTAACATATACAGCTAGTATCAAAACAAGTATATAGCAGATATTACAATATATCTCATAAACATTTCGGAAGAAAACATATATAGTATGCACAATAGTGTTTCAGCAAAAAAACAAATACAGCACTCATATAGTTGGTTCATTAAATTTTCAGCAATCTCTCTTTATGAAAGTGAATGCACTATTTATTTCTATTTTATATGGTTAATAACTTCTTTATTTCCTGAGGATTTCTTTCCTCCCCTTTGTTCATAGTAGAAAGTCTAATTTATTTATTAATTAAAAGCATTAGCTAGTTTGTTTATATCATATATAAAGCTGTCAGCTTGTGGGTGTGTGTCATTAGCCTATCTCACACTTCCATATGTGTGGGTAATGGCTAGTGGGCGTGTATCATTTATCGCCGGTCTTTAAATACAATTCCTCAACTTTCTTCCTAATATATTCTTACCCCTTTTGACATGATCTCCTACAATAAACTGTTTAAATGTTATCTGAATTGTTGTATTGTGCATATCATAAGCTGATTTTATGAAGGGCTATGTCTATTTGTTTAAAGCTCCCTCTCTGATTTCACAATGTCCAATGTGTAGGTGATAATCCGTGGGCGTGTAGCATAAACCAATCACGCGTCACTATGTGTGTGAATCCCAGCTTATAGGCGTGTGTTTTCTATCGTTAAAAAAAAAAAAAAAAATAAATCAACTATTGTCTATTTATTTTTTTGGGATATGAACTGCTTTGCTATTATGATATATTTATATATAACCCTATGGCTATGTTCAAGATAGCATCAGCCAATTTGTGTAGCCCTTTGGTATTACTGCTCTGTGAAAGCATATCCTATCCTCACAGTATTCGTCAATTTTTACTGAATCATAACATTCAAAATAATGCCAGTCTCGTAATCATTGCGCTTCAATCGAATAGATGCATATACTCATATATTTTTATATATTGGTAACCTGTATAATGTATATAAATAAAACTATATATATATAAAAAAATATGAATTATAGTCTTCCATTTTTTGTGTGTGCTTTCTGTGCCCTAGTGAATAAATTAATAAATTGTTCTATATGAAAAGACATGTGAAAAAACATATAGAGGAAAATTATGGTTACTATATGCTATAAATAGTGATAATTAGTGAATTCTATGTGTGACTAGTGTTAAGTACTCTAACTATATCTTATTTTATGTAAATAAATATATATAAATAGATGTGCTATTATAAAAACCTATGTGACTAGAGTAATAATATATAAATAATATAACTATAATAATATTATGTGTATGACCATGAATATATCAATTCCTATGTGACTCATATGATTAAATGTGTATAGTGTGACAATGTTAAGTGTTTATAATTAATATAATAAATACTCTATGTGTATGAATATAGACAAATTGTATGTTTATAGTATTCTAAATATACATATCTCCATTAATGTGATTAAATGTGTTTTATAGTGATATGATGCTTGAATGATTGTAAGATGGATAGTAAATACTGAATATATTTTCAAGATGAAACATTACTGGTATATTAAGATATTTACTGGGTGGTGACCTCAGGTGATCTATACTTACATTCCTTCTAAATAATATATATCAATATCAATGAGGATATGATCCATTATATACACATTAATATTAAGTGCACTACTAATGTGAGAGAACAGATATGAAGCTTGTATAACAGAACCCTTAAATTAAAAGATAGAATGAACTGAATGTTTGTACTGGATTGATCTAAAAGGCTGCTGTATCAATTACTTCATTGAGGCCTTCTGGATGTAAAGATGAAAATCTATAGATCCAGAAGGTCTCCCTTTGACGAAGTTTAATCATTCTATTTTGGGAATTACTAGCAGTCACTACCTCGAGTGGGGTTATCTTCATAAGGCATTTGTTAGTGCCATGTGATGCTGTATGATGTCTAGAAGTACTGTATTTATCTAATCCTTTCACAATGCATCTGAGATGTTCAGACCATCTCTGTCTTATCATCCTGCAGGTGCGGCCTATATAATGTAGGCCACAGATGCAGGTGATACAATAGACCACATAAGTAGAACTGCATGTTATTTTTTGTGTTAATGTAAAAGTTTCCCCTGTGTTATTTACTTTGATACTCTTTTGTCCATTGATGGTATATTTACACATACTGCATCTATTTTTGTGACATCTGAAAAAGCCTATTTTTGCACCTTGAGTGCTATCTTGTATGTTTCCTCTATTGAATGGTGCATTTGTTTCCCTTTTGCACATCACTATCTTACTAGGTGCAAGTTTTTCCTTTATTGTTGGGGCTCTCCTAAAAGTGCATATTGGTTTCTCCCCTAAAATGGATCGCAGAACAGGGTCTTTCTTTAATAGTGTCCAATGTTTAGATAAGATCTTTCTAATCTCCCTATGGTTGTCGTTATATCTCGTAATGAATGTTGATTCATATCCTGAATCAAATGTAGATTCTTTCTTCTTTTTACTAGTGAATAATTCATGCCTATTTTGGGCACGTGCCCTATGGTAACTATGTTCAATGAGAGATGCAGGGTAATGTTTTTCTTTAAAACGATCTATGAGGGTCTGGCTTTGGATATCAAATGTATTGATATCTGTACAATTTCTTCGAATTCTTCGAAACTGACTGTATGGTATGTTTATTTTCCAACTGGAGTAATGGTTACTGTGATAGTCTAGTAAATTGTTGCTATCGACTGTTTTGAAAAAAGTGCATGATTCCACCTTATCATCTATGCCCCACATTAGGGAAACATCCAAAAAATCAATTTTATCTATTTGTACGTTCCATGTGAACTTAATCCCCATATTATTCATATTTAATTCATTCTGAAAGGCTGTCAGAGAATCCAATGGACCCTTCCATAAAAAAAGCAGATCATCTATATAACGGCCATAGAAGACCAGATTTTGCTCCCAGTTAGAATCATAGATGTAAATTGATTCAAAATAACCCATGAATAGGTTTGCGAAACTGGGAGCAAATCTGGTCCCCATGGCCGTCCCTTTAATTTGTATATAAAAGTTATCTAAAAACTGAAAATAATTATGGGTCAAAATAAAATTGATGAGTTCTAATATGTAATTTTTTTGAAGGTCCGACATATATATGTCTTCACTTAGAAAATAATCTATTGATTTTAACCCTATGTTATGTGCAATATTTGAATAAAGCGAAGTGACATCACAAGAGACCCAATACAAATTTTCTTCTTTTTTGATGTTAGAAAGTTTGATTAATAGATCAGTAGTGTCTCTAATGTAGGACCTCAGTTGTGATACATATTTTTGAAGATAAAAATCAATATAAGAAGATAGATTGTCAGTGATACTATTCATTCCTGCAATGATAGGCCTACCGGGTGGGTTATTTAGTTGTTTATGTATTTTGGGTAGGTGATAATAATAAGGTATGTTCGGACTTTTGGGAATCAAATATGTTTTTTCTTTTTTATTCAAAATGCCATTTGTATGTCCAAAATTAATCAATGTTATTAACTCTTTTGAAAAGTTGTCTGTGGGATCTTTTTCTAATTTATTATAATATTCTTTGTCAAGAACTATTCTGTATGCTTCATTGATATAATCCAGGTAGTTTTGGATCACTATCCCCCCGCCTTTGTCCGCCTGGCGGATGACTATGTTCTTATCTCTAGTAAGTTCCAAAAGGGCTTTCTTTTCATTGGGCCAAATATTACTATGATTGCTGTTGCGGATGGGAAGTTTTTCCAAATCTTCTAACACTAGACTTTGAAAAATATCAAGATATGCTGTATCCTCTCCTTTTGGATTGAATGAAGATGGTGGTGCAAAATTTGTGTGAATCACTCCCTCAAAAAGTTGTTCTGATAGATCTTCAGGATCAACATATATTACTGTAGTATTCCTACATGTTGGCATGTTATCTGTGAGAATGGGGATACCTATATTTCTATTTGTTTGAAGTGATTTTTTTGCAAAATATCGTTGTAATGATAACTTTCTCGTGAATTTATTTAAATCCACATATATTTCAAACATCCTATGTGGATTTGAGGGGCAAAAACTTAAACCCTTACCCAAAATTCTTATTTGGTCATTAGTGAGAATTTTGTCGGATAGATTGAAAATACCTTTACTTAATTGCTGTAACTTTTCTTCCTGGGAGGCAATTCCCCTTCCCCTCCGTCCCCGTTTGTGTGTGTTCTTTTGGTTTTTCCTGGTTGTTGATAAGGTGTATTTTGCCCTTCCCTTCTCCATAGAGGTGCTAGGGGAATACGTTCCTCTAAAAAAGGAGGGGGATTCTGTGGTAATGGTGAATTGTGTGTCTGTAAATTATCCCTATTGTTAATGTGTTGATCTTCATATGTCCTATTATTGTTATTGGCGTTTACTCCATGGGTCCTTGGTGTTTCTGCTACATAATCCCTAGCTTGGTGTGTTCTATTATGATGTTGATTATCTCTATAATCCGATGAATGATTATCTCTATATTGATTATAAGTGGGTTTATATGTAGAATAGTGATGTGGCTGCTCTCTATAATGAGAGCTAGTGTTCTGTCTATTTTTATCTTGTTGGTCTCTTTGGTCTCTTTGATTGAAGTGTTGTCTATCATATTGTGTGTAATTTTGATCATTAAGTGGTGTGAACCTATTTGAAATGGGTATCTGATAAGGTTGTTGTTCTCTATGTTCTCTAAAATCTGTGTATGCCGTGTTAGTTTTATTATTTTTTTGTTGTTGAGACTGGGTATTAGAATAATGTCTATTTCCCATGTATTGGGGTCTATTAGAATAGTTTTGGTTTCTAAATCTATTTCTATTGTGATGTGTCACTTTAGTCCAAGTAGATTCATCTGGTTCTTTGTTCTCCTTCTTATTATAGGTATAAACTGTTCCCTTTGTATAATCCTCATCATCCCTTTCTTTTTTCTTATTTTTTTTAAAAATAATTTCATCTTGATATTCATCAGTAGCTTTGATAGTTCTCTCATTGAGTGCTGAATACTCAGAATGATCTTTAAATTGTTCAAGTGATTTTTGGATATTTTCAATTTTTGAGGCTATTTCCTCTGCTAATTTTTCTCTATGGGAAATCAAAATGTCTATTAGATTAAAGGAACAGCTGTCCAGAGCTGAATACCATTTGTTAAGTAATGTGTCATCTTCTTTAAATGAACAACTTTTCAGTAGTCTTAAACCTCTTGGTATTTGTTTTTTGTCTCTATAATATTTCAATGAGTCCAGGTCCCACCAATGTCTATGTTCAGTCTTGATTAATTCTTCCAACTGAGAAAATAATTGTTTAATAGACATTGCACCAGTGTGATCTGTACTCATAGAATTGACATTTGGTTGATATATAGATCTCTTGTTGGCCCTTTCTTTTAGAGATAACATATTCTTATCTATCTATATATATAACAAAAATATACAGTGACCTCTTAGATAGATGATCTCTTAGAAAAAAAAAAAAAAAAGAACAGATAGTAAAATACTAAACCCAATACATAAATATTACTTAAATATGTATATGGTACCTGTAACTGGTATTATAAACAGATATAAATATAGATCAGCAGTGACCTCTAGATAAATAAACCAATATTCAATGCCAATGCATGAATACAGCTAAAATAAATATATGATACCTGTGGCTTGTATTATAAATGCAGCATTAGCCAAGACAAAGAACAAAAGAAAGTCCAAAAGAAAGTCCAAAGATGATAGTAAATCCGTTTGTGTGTTGATGATCCAATGATTTATTGCAAAGTTGTTGAGCAGCTCCTTTCAAATGAAATCCTCTACCAGAATTCACTAGACAAATGAAACAAAAAAAGAAAGGGCGCCTCCTAGTGTAGCCAGTATATATAAGGATAAATAGAATGAGATATAGATTTTGTACTCACATGTAGTGAAGGCAAAGATAATGCCTAGATAAGCAGTCTGGAAACTTATCAGTGTCCCAGTTGACTGTGCATTAGAATGCTAGGGCAGCTCCTCTTAGTAGATTTCCAAAATCATCTGAAAAGTAAGAAGATATACAGAGGGCGACTCCTAGTGTGGAATTAGTAAGCAGAGTGTGAACCCACCAGCTTTACCCTTCAGAGATATACTCACAAAGTATAGAGCACACTGTAGTGCTAATGAAGCAAGCTGGGTATATTAAAAGTGGCCCAGCGCACATACCACTCCGGTGAAAGATGGTCCAATGTATTCAGAAGGTTCAGATAAAAAATTCAGGAGACTCCAGATATATATAAAAAACACTTTATATAAAAATATAACAGTGTACAATAAAAATCAGTAGAATTCGCTACGCGTTTCTCAGAGCTACCACTCTGTTTCCTCAGGCAAGTTATACTGATCTAAAACTGAAGTCTCCTATTTATACATCCTCAAATAAATTAAAACATTGGTCACACCCAATTTACCAATTACTTATGCAAATGTTGCTATGGTGACCTTCACAATACAAACTGACTTTTCTTGATACCAGTATGTGAATATATAACTCATTGTATGCATAGATCTACTTTAACATATACAGCTAGTATCAAAACAAGTATATAGCAGATATTACAATATATCTCATAAACATTTCGGAAGAAAACATATATAGTATGCACAATAGTGTTTCAGCAAAAAAACAAATACAGCACTCATATAGTTGGTTCATTAAATTTTCAGCAATCTCTCTTTATGAAAGTGAATGCACTATTTATTTCTATTTTATATGGTTAATAACTTCTTTATTTCCTGAGGATTTCTTTCCTCCCCTTTGTTCATAGTAGAAAGTCTAATTTATTTATTAATTAAAAGCATTAGCTAGTTTGTTTATATCATATATAAAGCTGTCAGCTTGTGGGTGTGTGTCATTAGCCTATCTCACACTTCCATATGTGTGGGTAATGGCTAGTGGGCGTGTATCATTTATCGCCGGTCTTTAAATACAATTCCTCAACTTTCTTCCTAATATATTCTTACCCCTTTTGACATGATCTCCTACAATAAACTGTTTAAATGTTATCTGAATTGTTGTATTGTGCATATCATAAGCTGATTTTATGAAGGGCTATGTCTATTTGTTTAAAGCTCCCTCTCTGATTTCACAATGTCCAATGTGTAGGTGATAATCCGTGGGCGTGTAGCATAAACCAATCACGCGTCACTATGTGTGTGAATCCCAGCTTATAGGCGTGTGTTTTCTATCGTTAAAAAAAAAAAAAAAAAAAATAAATAAATAAATCAACTATTGTCTATTTATTTTTTTGGGATATGAACTGCTTTGCTATTATGATATATTTATATATAACCCTATGGCTATGTTCAAGATAGCATCAGCCAATTTGTGTAGCCCTTTGGTATTACTGCTCTGTGAAAGCATATCCTATCCTCACAGTATTCGTCAATTTTTACTGAATCATAACATTCAAAATAATGCCAGTCTCGTAATCATTGCGCTTCAATCGAATAGATGCATATACTCATATATTTTTATATATTGGTAACCTGTATAATGTATATAAATAAAACTATATATATATAAAAAAATATGAATTATAGTCTTCCATTTTTTGTGTGTGCTTTCTGTGCCCTAGTGAATAAATTAATAAATTGTTCTATATGAAAAGACATGTGAAAAAACATATAGAGGAAAATTATGGTTACTATATGCTATAAATAGTGATAATTAGTGAATTCTATGTGTGACTAGTGTTAAGTACTCTAACTATATCTTATTTTATGTAAATAAATATATATAAATAGATGTGCTATTATAAAAACCTATGTGACTAGAGTAATAATATATAAATAATATAACTATAATAATATTATGTGTATGACCATGAATATATCAATTCCTATGTGACTCATATGATTAAATGTGTATAGTGTGACAATGTTAAGTGTTTATAATTAATATAATAAATACTCTATGTGTATGAATATAGACAAATTGTATGTTTATAGTATTCTAAATATACATATCTCCATTAATGTGATTAAATGTGTTTTATAGTGATATGATGCTTGAATGATTGTAAGATGGATAGTAAATACTGAATATATTTTCAAGATGAAACATTACTGGTATATTAAGATATTTACTGGGTGGTGACCTCAGGTGATCTATACTTACATTCCTTCTAAATAATATATATCAATATCAATGAGGATATGATCCATTATATACACATTAATATTAAGTGCACTACTAATGTGAGAGAACAGATATGAAGCTTGTATAACAGAACCCTTAAATTAAAAGATAGAATGAACTGAATGTTTGTACTGGATTGATCTAAAAGGCTGCTGTATCAATTACTTCATTGAGGCCTTCTGGATGTAAAGATGAAAATCTATAGATCCAGAAGGTCTCCCTTTGACGAAGTTTAATCATTCTATTTTGGGAATTACTAGCAGTCACTACCTCGAGTGGGGTTATCTTCATAAGGCATTTGTTAGTGCCATGTGATGCTGTATGATGTCTAGAAGTACTGTATTTATCTAATCCTTTCACAATGCATCTGAGATGTTCAGACCATCTCTGTCTTATCATCCTGCAGGTGCGGCCTATATAATGTAGGCCACAGATGCAGGTGATACAATAGACCACATAAGTAGAACTGCATGTTATTTTTTGTGTTAATGTAAAAGTTTCCCCTGTGTTATTTACTTTGATACTCTTTTGTCCATTGATGGTATATTTACACATACTGCATCTATTTTTGTGACATCTGAAAAAGCCTATTTTTGCACCTTGAGTGCTATCTTGTATGTTTCCTCTATTGAATGGTGCATTTGTTTCCCTTTTGCACATCACTATCTTACTAGGTGCAAGTTTTTCCTTTATTGTTGGGGCTCTCCTAAAAGTGCATATTGGTTTCTCCCCTAAAATGGATCGCAGAACAGGGTCTTTCTTTAATAGTGTCCAATGTTTAGATAAGATCTTTCTAATCTCCCTATGGTTGTCGTTATATCTCGTAATGAATGTTGATTCATATCCTGAATCAAATGTAGATTCTTTCTTCTTTTTACTAGTGAATAATTCATGCCTATTTTGGGCACGTGCCCTATGGTAACTATGTTCAATGAGAGATGCAGGGTAATGTTTTTCTTTAAAACGATCTATGAGGGTCTGGCTTTGGATATCAAATGTATTGATATCTGTACAATTTCTTCGAATTCTTCGAAACTGACTGTATGGTATGTTTATTTTCCAACTGGAGTAATGGTTACTGTGATAGTCTAGTAAATTGTTGCTATCGACTGTTTTGAAAAAAGTGCATGATTCCACCTTATCATCTATGCCCCACATTAGGGAAACATCCAAAAAATCAATTTTATCTATTTGTACGTTCCATGTGAACTTAATCCCCATATTATTCATATTTAATTCATTCTGAAAGGCTGTCAGAGAATCCAATTTTTTATCTGAACCTTCTGAATACATTGGACCATCTTTCACCGGAGTGGTATGTGCGCTGGGCCACTTTTAATATACCCAGCTTGCTTCATTAGCACTACAGTGTGCTCTATACTTTGTGAGTATATCTCTGAAGGGTAAAGCTGGTGGGTTCACACTCTGCTTACTAATTCCACACTAGGAGTCGCCCTCTGTATATCTTCTTACTTTTCAGATGATTTTGGAAATCTACTAAGAGGAGCTGCCCTAGCATTCTAATGCACAGTCAACTGGGACACTGATAAGTTTCCAGACTGCTTATCTAGGCATTATCTTTGCCTTCACTACATGTGAGTACAAAATCTATATCTCATTCTATTTATCCTTATATATACTGGCTACACTAGGAGGCGCCCTTTCTTTTTTTGTTTCATTTGTAGTAGCAACAATGTTGCAAAGTGAGGGGAGGTCTTAGGCTTACCACATATTAGGGAAGTTCTGGAACAATCTGGCCTCTTCCACCTGGGATTTTCAAGAAGAAAGTTTCCCTCCCTCCCAGCCCCATTGTTATTGGTTATTGAGTTGTTGTTAACTCAACGTTCATGGCGTCATTCAGGCAGATGGCTTCCCGGATCGGTTGCTGGTCCTTAGATGCAAAAGGCAGGGATGGGGTTAGTTGACCTAGTCTTGGTAAGACCTTAGCTGTAATTTTACTTGCTTCCTGGATGAGCATTGCTGCAGGGCTTTGCTATACCAGTGCCTTAGAGGTTGAAGCACATCATAACAAACACTTATCTCCTAGTGGCGGGAGGTCATAGCCATCAACAATTGAGGGCGGATTCTGCAGAGGTGACAGTCGGACTAATGGGCGGGGGTGATGTCCTCAGGTCGTGACCTGGGGGGCCCCGCCCCGCGGGTCTGCTGGCTGAAGATCCTTTAGGATGTCCGTGCTTATTAGACGGAATGGGGTGGGGCTACATTTGTGGCCCACCCTTGGCATTTGCAATTCCACAAGATCTGGCTGCGACCTCTTGTCATATGGAGCTAATAGTATCATTTTACTAGGCCTCGAATGCCGCCACAGGTTAAATATTTGAAGTGACTTCCGTTGAAGTCAAGTTAATCTTTGTTAATAAATATGACCATTGACATGGTCTTAAAACCCAGCTATATGTGTTGTGTGTTTATTTCTTAGAATAAGTAGTTATTTAAGTGGTTTTGCAAGGGGTTGGAACTACAGCATCAGCCCTTACTTCTTACATGGCAGGAAGCAGGCTTGCATGTGCACACCTGCCCTGTCCCGGCTCCGGAGCAGCCTCTGCTGCTTCCTAAATAGAGCCCTTATTGTTACATAAGCGATGATGCCTAAACTGTATATATGAGGGACATATTCAGTTGATCTTGTTGTACTGTCTCTCTCACTCCTCATCTCTATGGTACATGAAAGAATCCGATTCTCAAATCTCGCCAGCATGGAGAGAAATTGTAAGCTATCTTACTGAGAATTATATTGTAAAGTAAGTACCTCTCCTTAACATAAAGCATGTTAGTGAATCCCTTTTATAAAGATATATATTTCTTAAGATAAAAATTACCTTTACAATAATCCCTGAGGGGCCTCATAATACTGACTAGTCATGTTATAGAATCTCGCCAGACTAGAGAGCTATAGAGAATTAGCCCTAAGGGGTATATTTATTATAGTGCGGACGGACATGATGCAATGTAGCGTATCATGTACGCCTCACCTCAGAGCAGGCGGACAGGTTATGGAGCAGCACTCTTTAGCTTGATAAATTGACCCCTAAGTGTCCTTGTGTGTCAATGCTGCTGAGCTCATGTTTTTTTTTCATTCTTAAAGGAACATTAAACACATACATTTTATTTCTTGATTCAGACAGAGAATCCAATTTTAAACAACACCCCAATTTACTTCTATTATCTAATTTGCTTAATTCTTTAGATATGTTTTGCTGAAAAATCACACTGCACATGGTTGAGCCAATCACACGATGCATCTATGTGCAGCCACCAATCAGCTGCTACTGAGCCTATCTAGATATGCCTTTCAGCAAAGCATATCAAGAGAATTAAGCAAATTAGTTAATAGAAGTAAATTAGAAAGATGTTTAAAATTGAATGCTCTATTCAAAAAATGGAAGAAAATAATTTGTATTTCATGTCCCTTTAAAGGGAGATTAAACATTTGTGATTTTTATATAAAGCTTTACAATATACTTTATTATGTATTTTATTTCACACTGCAAATTGGGACTTCAACAACCAGTCATTATTAGAGCACTATAGAAGCACATACCTGTATAAACCTGTCTAACCCTTTAAACACCATTCCCAGCATTAAGCATATGATAATAGATCACGTTAAAAATGAGAAACAGAAAGGGGCATAAAACCTTATGTTGAAAAGCAGAGATGTAAGCTTAGGAGCGTGCACATGCCTGGAGCACTATATGGCAGCATTTTTGCAAGAATGTTATCCATTTGGGGGTAATAACTTTATTGAGGTGCAGGGGACTCCGGGAGCGGCGGGTTAGGGCTTTATACATATAATGTAGGTGGCAGTGGGGTCCAGGAGCGGCGGTTTAGGGGTTAATAGCTTTATTTAGGTGCGGGGGGTTCCGGGAGCGTCGGTTTAGGGGGTATAACAGTATAGTTTAGTGTGGGTGCTTAGTGACAGGCTAGCAAGAAAGCTGTGAAAAAGCCGATGAGCAGCGAGATCGATGACTGTCAGTTAACAACAGTCCGCTGCTCATCGCACCGTACTTGGTGCGCGGCTTCTTGACTGCTTTTTTGATAACTTTGGCGAATGTATTCAGCTCCGCAGCGGAGATGGTAGGCGAGCTTAGGCGAGTGTATTGGACCGGCAAATGCAGGTAAGTAGACAGCTTGATACATAGAGGTCTAAGTCTAAACACCCCTAATCTGCCACCCCAGACATCGCCGCCACCTACATAATGTTATTAACCCCTAAACTGACGCTCCCGATATTGCTGCCACCTAAATAAATCTATTAACCCCTAATCTGCCGCTCCCGATATCGCTGCCACTATACTAAAGTTATTAACCCCTATTCCCCTGCACCCCAACATCGCCAACACTATAATAAATCTAATAACCCCTAAACCTCTGTCCTCCCACATTACTACCACTAACTAAATCTATTAACCCCTAAACCACCAGCCCCCCATATCGCAACAACCTAAACTAAACTATTAACCCCTAAACCTAACCCTAAATCCAACCCTAACGCAACCCTAACCCTACCCCCCCCAGTTTTAACATAATTAATTAGAGCTAAATTAAAGTTGCAATTATTAACTAACTACCTATTTAAAACTAAATACATACTTACCTGTGAAATAAAACCTAAGATAGCTACAATATAACTAAAAGTTACACGGCAAGATTACAAGTTTTGCATTAGAGGCTATGCGGTGCTAACAAGCAGTTTTCTCTCACCACTCACTTAACTGCAGCGCTGGTATTACGGGTTTTTACAAACCCGGTGTTAAAAGGCAAGAAGTGAGCGTTGAGCAAAATTGTGCTCCTTACCACACTCCAATACCAGCGCTGCTTAAGTCAGCGGTGAGCTGGTAGTACGTGCTCGTGCACGATTTCCCATAGGAATCAACGGGGAGAGCCGGCTGAGAAAAAGTCCTGGATGAGCATTGCTGCAGGGCTTTGCTATACCAGTGCCTTAGAGGTTGAAGCACATCATAACAAACACTTATCTCCTAGTGGCGGGAGGTCATAGCCATCAACAATTGAGGGCGGATTCTGCAGAGGTGACAGTCGGACTAATGGGCGGGGGTGATGTCCTCAGGTCGTGACCTGGGGGGCCCCGCCCCGCGGGTCTGCTGGCTGAAGATCCTTTAGGACGTCCGTGCTTATTAGACGGAATGGGGTGGGGCTACATTTGTGGCCCACCCTTGGCATTTGCAATTCCACAACATCTGGCTGCGACCTCTTGTCATATGGAGCTAATAGTATCATTTTACTAGGCCTCGAATGCCGCCACAGGTTAAATATTTGAAGTGACTTCCGTTGAAGTCAAGTTAATCTTTGTTAATAAATATGACCATTGACATGGTCTTAAAACCCAGCTATATGTGTTGTGTGTTTATTTCTTAGAATAAGTAGTTATTTAAGTGGTTTTGCAAGGGGTTGGAACTACAGCATCAGCCCTTACTTCTTACATGGCAGGAAGCAGGCTTGCATGTGCACACCTGCCCTGTCCCGGCTCCGGAGCAGCCTCTGCTGCTTCCTAAATAGAGCCCTTATTGTTACATAAGCGATGATGCCTAAACTGTATATATGAGGGACATATTCAGTTGATCTTGTTGTACTGTCTCTCTCACTCCTCATCTCTATGGTACATGAAAGAATCCGATTCTCAAATCTCGCCAGCATGGAGAGAAATTGTAAGCTATCTTACTGAGAATTATATTGTAAAGTAAGTACCTCTCCTTAACATAAAGCATGTTAGTGAATCCCTTTTATAAAGATATATATTTCTTAAGATAAAAATTACCTTTACAATAATCCCTGAGGGGCCTCATAATACTGACTAGTCATGTTATAGAATCTCGCCAGACTAGAGAGCTATAGAGAATTAGCCCTAAGGGGTATATTTATTATAGTGCGGACGGACATGATGCAATGTAGCGTATCATGTACGCCTCACCTCAGAGCAGGCGGACAGGTTATGGAGCAGCACTCTTTAGCTTGATAAATTGACCCCTAAGTGTCCTTGTGTGTCAATGCTGCTGAGCTCATGTTTTTTTTTCATTCTTAAAGGAACATTAAACACATACATTTTATTTCTTGATTCAGACAGAGAATCCAATTTTAAACAACACCCCAATTTACTTCTATTATCTAATTTGCTTAATTCTTTAGATATGTTTTGCTGAAAAATCACACTGCACATGGTTGAGCCAATCACACGATGCATCTATGTGCAGCCACCAATCAGCTGCTACTGAGCCTATCTAGATATGCCTTTCAGCAAAGCATATCAAGAGAATTAAGCAAATTAGTTAATAGAAGTAAATTAGAAAGATGTTTAAAAATGAATGCTCTATTCAAAAAATGGAAGAAAATAATTTGTATTTCATGTCCCTTTAAAGGGAGATTAAACATTTGTGATTTTTATATAAAGCTTTACAATATACTTTATTATGTATTTTATTTCACACTGCAAATTGGGACTTCAACAACCAGTCATTATTAGAGCACTATAGAAGCACATACCTGTATAAACCTGTCTAACCCTTTAAACACCATTCCCAGCATTAAGCATATGATAATAGATCACGTTAAAAATGAGAAACAGAAAGGGGCATAAAACCTTATGTTGAAAAGCAGAGATGTAAGCTTAGGAGCGTGCACATGCCTGGAGCACTATATGGCAGCATTTTTGCAAGAATGTTATCCATTTGGGGGTAATAACTTTATTGAGGTGCAGGGGACTCCGGGAGCGGCGGGTTAGGGCTTTATACATATAATGTAGGTGGCAGTGGGGTCCAGGAGCGGCGGTTTAGGGGTTAATAGCTTTATTTAGGTGCGGGGGGTTCCGGGAGCGTCGGTTTAGGGGGTATAACAGTATAGTTTAGTGTGGGTGCTTAGTGACAGGCTAGCAAGAAAGCTGTGAAAAAGCCGATGAGCAGCGAGATCGATGACTGTCAGTTAACAACAGTCCGCTGCTCATCGCACCGTACTTGGTGCGCGGCTTCTTGACTGCTTTTTTGATAACTTTGGCGAATGTATTCAGCTCCGCAGCGGAGATGGTAGGCGAGCTTAGGCGAGTGTATTGGACCGGCAAATGCAGGTAAGTAGACAGCTTGATACATAGAGGTCTAAGTCTAAACACCCCTAATCTGCCACCCCAGACATCGCCGCCACCTACATAATGTTATTAACCCCTAAACTGACGCTCCCGATATTGCTGCCACCTAAATAAATCTATTAACCCCTAATCTGCCGCTCCCGATATCGCTGCCACTATACTAAAGTTATTAACCCCTATTCCCCTGCACCCCAACATCGCCAACACTATAATAAATCTAATAACCCCTAAACCTCTGTCCTCCCACATTACTACCACTAACTAAATCTATTAACCCCTAAACCACCAGCCCCCCATATCGCAACAACCTAAACTAAACTATTAACCCCTAAACCTAACCCTAAATCCAACCCTAACGCAACCCTAACCCTACCCCCCCCCAGTTTTAACATAATTAATTAGAGCTAAATTAAAGTTGCAATTATTAACTAACTACCTATTTAAAACTAAATACATACTTACCTGTGAAATAAAACCTAAGCTAGCTACAATATAACTAAAAGTTACACGGCAAGATTACAAGTTTTGCATTAGAGGCTATGCGGTGCTAACAAGCAGTTTTCTCTCACCACTCACTTAACTGCAGCGCTGGTATTACGGGTTTTTACAAACCCGGTGTTAAAAGGCAAGAAGTGAGCGTTGAGCAAAATTGTGCTCCTTACCACACTCCAATACCAGCGCTGCTTAAGTCAGCGGTGAGCTGGTAGTACGTGCTCGTGCACGATTTCCCATAGGAATCAACGGGGAGAGCCGGCTGAGAAAAAGTCTAACACCTGCCAAAAAGCAGCGTAAAACTCAGTAATGCAGCCCCATTGATTCCTATGGGGAAAATAAAGTTATGTTTACACCTAACACCCTAACATGAAACCCGAGTCTAAACACCCCTAATCTTACACTTATTAACCCCTAATCTGCCGCCCCTGACATCGATGCCACCTACATTGTATTTATTAACCCCTAATCTACCGCTCCGGACATCGCCGCCACCTACATTATATTTATTAACCCCTAATCTGCCACCCCCAACGTCGCCGCCACTATAATAAACATATTAACCCTTAAACCGCCGCACTTCAGCCTCACAAACACTATTTAAATATTATTAACCCCTAATTTGCCATCCCTAACATCGCCACCACCTACCTACATTTATTAACCCCTAATCTGCCGTCCCCAACGTCGCCGCCACTATACTAAATGTATTAACCCCTAAACCTAAGTCTAACCCTAACACCCCCTAACTTAAATATAATTACAATAAATCTAAATAAAATTCCTATCATTACCTAATTCTTATTTAAAACTAAATACTTACCTGTAAAATAAACCCTAAGATAGCTACAATATAACTAATAGTTACATTGTAGCTAGCTTAGGGTTTATTTTTATTTTACAAGCAAGTTTGTATTTATTTTAACTAGGTAGAATAGTTACTAAATAGTTATAAACTATTTAATAACTACCTAGCTAAAATAAATACAAAAGTACCTGTAAAATAAAACCTAACTTAAGTTACAATAACACCTAACACCACACTACAATTAAATAAATTAACTAAATTAAAAACAATTATATAAATTAAATTAAATTAGCTAAATTACAAAAAAAAAACCCACTAAATTACAGAAAATAAAAAACAAATTACAGATCTTTAAACTAATTACACCTAATCTTAGATTTGATAGGGCTATTAGATTAGGTGTAATTAGTTTAAAGATCTGTATTTTTGTTTTTTTTATTTTCTGTAATTTAGTGTTTGTTTTTTTGTACTTTAGCTAATTGTATTTAATTTATTTAATTGTATTTAATTTAGTTAATTTATTTAATTGTAGTGTAGTGTTAGGTGTTAGTGTAACTTAGGTTAGGTTTTATTTTACAGGTACTTTTGTATTTATTTTAGCTAGGTATTTATTAAATAGTTAATATCTATTTAGTAACTATTCTACCTAGTTAAAATAAATACAAACTTGCCTGTAAAATAAAAATAAACCCTAAGCTAGCTACAATGTAATTAGTTATATGGTAGCTAGCTTAGGGTTTATTTTATAGGTAAGTATTTAGTTTTAAATAGGAATAATTTAGTTAATGATAGTAATTTTATTTAGATTTATTTAAATTATATTTCAGTTAGGGGGTGTTAGGGTTAAACTTAGGTTTAGAGGTTAATAAATTTAGAATAGTGGTGGCGACGTTGGGGGCAGCAGATTAGGCGTTAATAAGTGTAGGTAGGTTACGGCGACATTGGGGGTGGCAGATTAGGGGTTAATAAAAATAATGTAGGTGTCGGCGATGTTGGGGGCAGCAGATTAGGGGTTTATAAGTATAATGTAGGTGTCAGCAATGTTAGGGATGGCAGATTAGGGGTTAATAATATTTAACTAGTGTTTGGGGTTAATAGTGGCGGTGATGTCCGGAGTGGCAGATTAGGGGTTAAAAATTTAATTTTAATGTTTGCAATGCAGGAGGGCCTCAGTTTTGGGGTTAATAGGTAGTTTATGGGTGTTAGTGTACTTTCTAGCACTTTAGTTATGAGTTTCATGTTACGGCATTGTACCATAAAACTCTTAATTACTGACTTTAAAGACTCGTAATAGCGGTGCTATGGAAGTCCCCTAGAAAAAAGACTTTACAAAGTTTATGTAAGTTGTTTTGCGGTAAGGCCAAAGAAGTGTGCGGTGCCCCTAAACATGCAAGACTCGTAATAGCAGCGGTAGTGAAAAAGCAGTGCTAGGACCTGTTAACGCTGCTTTTTCAGCCTAACGCACAACTCATAATCTAGCCGAAATTGTAGATAGCTTTATTTTTATTTTACAGGTAAGTTTGAATTTATTTTAACTAGGTAGACTAGTTAGTAAATAGTTATTAACTATTTACTAACTATCTAGTTAAAATAAATACAAACTTACCTGTGAAATAAAACCCAAGCTGCATTACACTAAAACCTAACATTACAAAAATTAAAACTACCATTACAAAATTATCCAAAATAGTAAAAATTATTCCTATTCTAATACCCTTTTAAAAAAATAAAAAACCCACCCCAAAAAAAAAGTTAAAAAAGCTATTTTACCTGAAAAAAAAAATACAAAGTCCCACTAACATTACAAACCCCCACCCCCAAAACTACAAAATAAAAAAAACTATCTAAAAAAACCTAAGCTAATCATTGCCCTGAAAGAGGCATTTGTATACGAATTGCCCTTAAAAGGGTATTTAGCTCT
The DNA here is from genome assembly GCF_027579735.1 of Bombina bombina. Lineage (NCBI taxonomy): Eukaryota > Metazoa > Chordata > Amphibia > Anura > Bombinatoridae > Bombina > Bombina bombina. The sequence goes on from NC_069499.1 coordinate 1,030,336,110, forward strand.
TTTATGAAAAGCCCAAACTCTAAACTAAAAAAAGAACACCCCCAAAAAAACCTTAAAAAAACCCTGAAGATCCACTTACAGATTTTGAAGTCTTGCTTGGACGATCTTCATCCAAGCGGCGAAGTCCTCATCCAAGCGGCGAGAAGCCTTCATCCAGGCGGCCTCTTCTATCTTCATTCAGGCGGAGAAGTCCTCATCTATGCGGCCAGAAATCTTCATCCAGACGGCTTCTATCTTCATCCCGGCAGTGCGGAGCGGGTCCATCTTAAAGACATCCAGTGCGGAGCATCCTCTTCATACGGTCGCTGCGATATACTGAATCTTCAAAGCAAGGTATGCAATTCAAAATGGCATCCCTTACATTCCTATTGGCTAATTTGATTTTGGAAATTCATATCAGCCAATAGGATGAGAGCTACCGAAATCCTATTGGCTGTTCAAAACAGCTAATAGGATGAGAGCTTCTTAAATTCTACTGGCTGTTTAAAACTCGTAATATAGGTGTATGTTTGCAGTATTTAACATTAAAAAGGTATTTTTCTACAGGTTCATTCAGGATGCAGGTTAATGTAATGGATGGTGTTTTAGAATTAAAATGTTTGTACGAGTTTTTTATCATGTGTTCATAACAGTCTACAACAATATTGTGTATAATATAGGCCTTGTCACATATTCCTCATACTAACAATGATTTGTGTTTGTGCTTCATCTCTGACAGACGACCAAGTACCGGGGGAGGATCCTGCCCCAGCCATCTCGCCGGCGCTGGCAGATGAGGAGGTGGCTGTAACACTATGTAAGAAAATATATTATGTTTTAACACTTGATAAATAATTGGTAGAACATATTTTTTTATTTTGTGTTTTTTAGCAATGATGTGTATAATATAGGCCTTGTCACATATTCCTCATACTAAAAATGATTTGTGTTTGTGCGTGATCTTTGACAGCTGACCAGGAATCCATCCCGGGCGCTGCTCCTGCCATCTTACCAGCGCTGGCAGAGGATGAGGTGGCTGGAGGAGAATGTAAGAAAACGTAATATTATGTTTTAACAATTGTATGTTGATAATGAATTTGTAGAGCATATTTTATTTTGTCTTTTTATAGCTCGCGATCAGGGGACACAGACCGAAGATTTTTTCAATCAACTGGCGGAGGGGCTCCAGATGTTGCCACTGCAGTGCGGGGGATACAGAAGGCCATACATAATGTTTTATAAAAGTTTTAAATTTGTGAGGGGGGGGGGAGTTACAATGTATTTATAATAAATATGTATTTAATCAAAATTATAGTGTAGCTGCATTCATTTAAATATTATTTTGAAGGGACATGAAAAGCAAAATATATGTTGAATGATGTATAAATATAGGCTGACCATATTGCCGCTTTAAAAAGGGACACATATGAAAAATACATATGTCAGGGCTGTTTTCAGGGCTGTTTAAAGAAATGGGTTTTTTTATAAGAACCCTGACATATGTATTTTTCATATGTGTTCCTTCTTAAAGCGGCAATATGGTCAGCCTATATAAATAGCATGCAATGTGGTAAATTATTCTTTGGGTTTTATATATATTTTTATATATATTTTATTTCTCTTTATTTTTTAAATATCCTTTGATGAAGAGCATATGCAGATATACTGTGTAGCTGCTGATTGATGACTGCACATAGATGACTCATATGATTGGCTTGAACATTTGCATTGCTATTTCTACTAAAAAGGATATCTGAGGAATAATAAAAATACAAAGATTTTAATGTTGCTTGAGATGGTCTTCTATATCTTCATAATATTCTTTTTTTTTATTCTTAAATCCTTCCATTACATTATTAGAATACTTGCCTTGGGCAATCATAAATTAAATCAAGGGTACTATATCTCAATAGTATGGGTAGGATCTTTCAATTCAAGAAAAGAGGACCACTGTAATCTACGAACTGGGTCTTTTGATGCTACAACATTACTGAATACAAGTAATAGATATCTTTGTGCATTTTTTTTCTGAAAGAGTGTAAATAGTTAATTGAGTATATATAATTTAGGAAAAAAAACATTGTGTGAACCTGTTTCTCCTTCTTTTAATTTGTCTTATAATTGCTACCTTTCTTCATGTGACATTATGCTTGTTTACTGAGAACAGTTCTAATTTTTGCCAAAACTATGTCAATTATATAAACACACCCATTATCAAGATGAATTAAGCCAGTATTGAAAGGTAAATTGTAGTATAATTGAAGGAGAAAGTGTAGTGTGAAATTATTTTTTAACAGTTTGAAATGTTACACTGGTTAGCCTTTTAAGTGCTTTGTAAATTAAAAAAAAAAAAAAACCTTTTTTCTTATTTGAAAATGGCTGCCAGTATAGTGATATGCCACCACCCTAAAGAATATTTTCAATATGGCCATAATGTTTGTCACATAGCTAGTATGCACTTTGGGATGTGTCACACTGGGATGCAATATCTAGGGAGATATAATATATGTGCATAAGATTTATGGACCACATCCGCTGAGGAAAGCTTAAATATGTATAATGTAGCAAAAAGTTACTGGGTAATTACACTTATATGAGAAGCATAAGTAATACCCTTGTAACACCAGGCTGTAATTGTTGTTAGGGTTAAGTGAGCAGAATAACCCTATAGCTGCCACATGTGCAATGAAATGCACTGAGAAATAATGCAGCAGGGATATTGGCTCACACCCTTGAGGTCAGAATAATCAAGCAGATATTTTGTAAATAATAACAAGGCAGGTTCTGTGCATAACCATATTAAGTTTATCAAGCTCTGAATACTGGTGAGATACATCAAGCAGGAGTAAGTAACTGGCTTGAACTATTACAGCACAATGGTTAAAATAGTCTGCAGAGGCTGTGAGATATGGGCAAACAGCAAAACGGACAATGATTAGGCTGAGAGCTAAAATCTAAGTGGCAGAGACATAGCACTCAGTGTCAAAATAACGGAGTGAATAACAGTTATGAAGACAGGCTGGTAACATAGAGCAGGTAGTGAGAACACTGGCTTACCAGTCCGTAGATTCATACGACAGCAAGCTTGTTGTTAACGGAGTAGCGGGTGCTGTATGCGACGGTCTGTCGTGTGACGTCACCGCAGCCCGAGTCCAAGGGGCGTTGTTCAGTAGCAGCTGAGTGCCGTGGCGGTGAGATCCTGAGCCGGAGGGAAAGGAAAACAAAGTGAAACTTGATCGGAGAGTCGTTGTAGGGCAAAGGTACACTAAATTATGTCTGTAATATGCAGCAGGAAGTGAACAGCGTTCACTTAGGAGTAGAAGTTCGTTAATCTTCTGAGTCAGAAAGAGTGAACAGCGTTCACACTGTGAGATGGCTTTCAGTACGAAAGAGTAAGACTTCAATACTAAGCAATATTAGAGGTGGGAGGTGAGGTTATATAGGGAGGAGTAGAGAACAAGTGAGCCTGCTTAAAGGAACAGTAACAATGTCAACTTAGTTTGATCAAGAGGAGACAGGGTTCCTGACAGGATCCCCCATCTAAAGAGCAACTCCGGTGCTCAAGGCTTAGGGCGATAAGGGTTTCTTTGATGGAAACGGGAGACGTGACAAGGAGCGAAGATGTTGCAAGCAGGCTCCCAAGAGTCATCCTCCCGAGAGTAGCCCTTCCAGCTGACAAGATACTGTAGATTACCACGGGAGAGTCGGGAGTCAAGAATAGCTCGAACCTCGTATTCCATGTTTGGATCAATGGTAACAGCTGGAATATATGTCTGAGTACAAAGGTTCCGTAGAACCCTGTAGGGTTTAAGGAGGGAGACATGAAATGTCGGACTGATCTTTAATGTATCCGGTAGTTTGAGACGAACAGCATTTTGGTTAACAACATGTTCAACCGGGTATGGTCCAACAAAAAGAGGAGAGAGTTTCTTGGATGGAGTATTTAAGCTCAAGTTTTTTGTGGAAAGCCACACTAGATCTCCAATTTGGTAGAGTGGAGGTGATCTTCTATGCTTGTCATAGTAGTGTTTATGAATTTGTTTTGCATGCATAATAGCAGATTCAATGGATTTGAAGTTTGAGGATATGCAGTCAGAGAATTCGGAGATGGTAGGAGAGAGAGACTGGGAAGTAGGCAGTAACTGGAAAGTGGGATGGAATCCATAATTAGAGAAAAAAGGTGTTTGATTAGTTGTGGAATGAAGGGTGTTATTATAGCAGAATTCGGCGTATGGTAGATGTTCAGACCAAATGTGTTGTTGTGTTGAACAGAAAGTTCTTAAGAACTGTTCCAGCCACTGATTACATCTTTCCGTCTGCCCATTAGTCTGCGGATGATAGGCAGTGGTGAGTTTTCTGTCAATGCCGAATACCTTGCAGAACTCAGACCATAACTTGCTGGAAAATTGAGTCCCTCGATCACTGAGTATAGTTGTTGGTAAGTCATGATGTTTCATGACATTTGTAACCAGTAATTGAATGGTCTCCATTGCATTAGGCAGTTTTTTAAATGGAACAAAATGACACACTTTTGTAAACAGGTCCACAACAACCAGGATAGTGTTGTTATTTGCGGATTCAGGGAGGTCAACTATAAAAGTGCGATATCAGACCAGGGTCTCTTTGGTGTAGGAAGTGGAAGGAGCAAACCATACAGGTGCTGTTTTTCTTTGTTGGAAGTGGTACAGATAGCACATGTATGGATGTGTTCCATAATGTCAGTGGTCATATGGGGCCACCAGAAATCTCTTTTTACTAATTCTTGGGTCTTAGTAACCCCTGGATATCCCGCAAGTAAAGATTCGTGCACAGAGCGAAGTAAAGCGGGTCTTAAGGATGGAGGGACGTACAGTTTTGAATCATGATAATAGCATCTGTCAGGTTTAACCATCAGATCAAGAACTGGTTTTGTTTGATATTTTACTTGCTCCTTTTTAAGAATGGGTAAACTATTGAGAGTGAAACACAGGAAATTTTGTGCGGGTATAAGAGACTGTTGAAGTGTTGGTGAGGCAATGTCAACAGGTATTCGAGAGAGAGCATCGGCCTTCTGATTTTTCCCAGATGGACGGAAAGTTATAAGGTAGTTAAACCTTGACAAGAAAAGGTTCCACCTGAATTGTCTTGTAGATAATGTTCTTGTAGACTTGAGGTATTGCAGATTTCTGTGGTCAGTGTAGATTAATGTAGGGATGGAGGTACCTTCCAATAGGTGACGCCAATGCTCTAACGATACTGTAGTTTTATTGCGAGTAGCTACTTATCCCCAATGGGGTAATTTTGTTCAGCAGTATTTAAGGTGCGTGAATAGAAGGCAACAGGGTACAAAGGCTTTTTAATACCTTCGCTCTGAGAAAGAATTGCGCCTATTGCAAAGTTGGATGCATCAACTTCAAGGACGTATTGAAGTTTTGGGTCAGGGAACCAGAGTATAGGTGCAGTAGTGAATTTTTCTTTGAGGAAATCGAATGCCTTTTGGGAATCAGATGTCCATTTGAAAGGTATGTTGGACTTAGCGTTGTGAGAGGGATGGCTAACTTGGAGAAGTTCTTAATGAACTTCCGATAGAAGTTTGCAAACCCCATGAAACTTTGAACCTGACGTTTAGTTTTAGGGGTAGGCCAGTGTAGTATTGTGTGGACTTTGTTGTCCTCCATACGAATACCTGATGATGATATTTCGTAACCGAGGAAAGAGACTGTGAATTAAATATACACTTTTCAGCTTTTGCGTACAAATGATTGCTCCTGAGTCTAGTAAGTACTTGTTTTACATGAGAAATGTGTTTGGTTAAGGACTTGGAGTAAATGAGTATATCATCTAAGTAGATGACAATGTAAACATCTAAGATGTCTCTGAACAGATCATTAATGAGATGCTGAAAAGTAGCAGGGGCATTACACAAACCAAATGGCATGACGACGTATTCGAACAGGCCGTAGCGAGTTTGAAACGCCATCAACCTATCATCCCCAGATCTTATTCGGATTAGGTTGTAAGCACCACTTAAGTCCAATTTGGTGAAAAACTTTGCCCCTTCCAATCTTTCTATTAATTCGGGAATGAGAGGCAGGGGTAGCAATTTTTAATAGTAATCTGATTCAATTTTCTATAATCAACTATGGGTCTGAGGGAGCCGTCTTTGTTTTTTACAAAAAATTATTCCGGCACCAGCAGGAGAGGTAGAAGGGTGTATAAAACCCTTCTTAAGATTGTCATCTATATAAGACTTTAAGTGTATAAGTTCGGGGTTAGACAAAGGGAAGATATGTCCACAGGGAATTTCAGAACCAGGTATGATGTCAATGGGGCAATCATATTTTCTGTGAGGGGGTAGGATTTCCGATTCTGTCTTACTAAATACATCAGTGAAGTCTTTGTATACATCAGGTATTTGGATATCAACAGATACTTCAGTAGTCTGTAAGACAGTAGCTGGGAAACAAGTGTTAGTACAATAAGGGGACTGAAAAGTAACTGAGAGGTTAGACCAATTTATATGAGGATTGTGTATTTTTAGCCATTGAATACCTAGAACAACAGTGGAGACAGGAGAACAGATCACATTGAAGGTTATGAACTCTCTATGATAGTCAGTGGTACTAACAAGTAGGGGAACTGTTTGGTATTCTACTGGACCAGTAGTAATCTCTCTACCATCTATCCCTCTCAAAAAAACAGGAGTCCTTTTTTGCATTAGTGGTATTTTATTTACAAGGAAGTTATACTAATGAGCGCAGGATGACACACCAAACTCCTATGAGTCCCTAGCTAGGTAAAAATGATTAACATGAAAGGAAAAAAGTTTAGGAGCGCTATAGCTAAAGGTGATAATGTGAAAAGTAACAATAGACTTATTAAAAATTAAAAATCAAAAATTAAAAATCAAACCCAATAGGTATCTAAAATGAACATAGATTTATTCACAATGAGTGACATATAAAATGGATGTCTCCATAGATAAAAGCAGAAATACAAATAAGTTGCCACCATATGATAACAGACTAAACTTGAAAAGCAAAGTTCACAGTGTCAGCATAGACAGTCCGATTCCACACTGAATCCTCAATCGGAAGTTGGTTTGCTAGCAAACAGGGGCTTACCCAAAACTGTGCACATTCGATCTCCTCTGTGACTGGTTTACGGCCGTAATGACGTCACTTGTAAGGGCGCTGTCCCAAACACACTTTCTGATTGGTGTAAATACGGAACCAGTAAGTAGTGATTTTTAATTTTTTATAAGTCTATTGTTATTTTATTTACAGTGGAAAATTCTTTGTCAATATATGAGGCTGTTACACCAGAGTCAATTATCGTGGAAGTGCTGGCCCGCTGTTGTTACCACTGTAAGAGAAGAGATAGTTTTAGATAAGAAAGGGTATGTTCCTGAGTTATACAACAGAATGTCTGATAGGAAATCTTACCCTTATTCTGTCTGTGAAGGGATGGACATTCCTTTACTGTGTAGTCATCAGAGGCACAGTATAAGCAGAGATTATTGTTGCGTCGTCTGAGCTTTTCTTGGGGTATTAGAGGTCCCTTTATGTATCCGATGTCCATTGGTTCGGGAGAGGTTTTGGGAGTAGAAGCCAAATGTGAAGTGGTTGGTGGCTTTTTTATAGGATGACTCATGATATGACCATTCCAGGTGCCTTTCTCTAAGGCGTCTATCTATAGTGATGCTCAGGGTCATTAATTCTTCAAATGTTGAGGGTCTCTAATCGAGACAGCTCATCTTTAATACCATCAGAAAGACCTAATCTAAATTGGTTCCTGAGTGAAAGGTTGTTCCACTGAGAGTCATTTGCCCATTTTTTTAAATTCTGTAATGTAGTCTTCAACTACTCTTTTCTTTTGTCTCAAACCCCTCATGGCTGTCTCAGCTGTAAGCTGCTTGTAAGGGTCTTCATATAGTTGACCCATAGCTGAGAAGAAATTCTCTAGTGAATTTAAGATTTCTTCATTGTTCTCGAAGTAGGTGTTTGCCCATGTACGAGGTTCACCTCTGAGAAAGGATATTGTAGTTAGGACCCTAACTCTATCAGTAGGGTATGTGTGAGGCTTGAGTGTAAACATAAGTAAACATGCATTTTTAAATTCTCTATATTGAGATCTATCCCCGTGGAATTTTTCTGGGGGACTAACCTGAGGTTCAGACACAGGAATTCTTTACTCAACAGCATCCCTAATATATGCTTTCAAAGTGTCATTCTCTATTTTAAGGGAGTTTAGACCATCTGTTAATAGGTCAACCCTTTGCTTTAAAGAGAGCATATGGTTGTTGATCTCAGCTGGGTCCATGTTTCAAACAGGCTTAGTATTCTGTCACACTCAGTGCGATATCTAGGGAGATATAATATATGTGCATAAGATTTATGGACCTCATCCGCTGAGGTAAGCTTAAATATGTATAATGTAGCAAAAAGTTACTGGGTAATTACACTTATATGAGAAACATAAGTAATACCCTTGTAACACCAGACTGTAATTGTTGTTAGGGCTAAGTGAGCAGAATAACCCTATAGCTGCCACATGTGCAATGAAATGCACTGAGAAATAATGCAGCAGGGATATTGGCTCACACCCTTGAGGTCAGAATAATCAAGCAGATATTTTGTAAATAATAACAAGGCAGGTTCTGTGCATAACCATATTAAGTTTATCTAGATCTGAATACTGGTGAGATACATCAAGCAGGAGTAAATAACTGGCTTGAACTATTACAGCACAATGGTTAAAATAGTCTGCAGAGGCTGTGAGATATGGGCAGACAGCAAAACGAACAATGATTAGGCTGAGAGCTAAAATCTAAGTGGCAGAGACATAGCACTCAATGTCAAAATAACGGAGTGAATAACAGTTATGAAGACAGGCTGGTAACATAGAGCAGGTAGTGAGAACACTGGCTTACCAGTCCGTAGATTCGTACGACAGCAAGCTTGTTGTTAACGGAGTAGCGGGTGCTGTATGCGACGGTCTGTCTCAGTAAGAAGCTGGCGTGTGACGTCACAGCAGCCCGAGTTCAGGGGGCATTGTTCAGTAGCAGCTGAGTGCCATGGCGGTGAGATCCTGAGCCGGAGGGAAAGGAAAACAAAGTGAAACTTGATCGGAGAGTCGTTGTAGTGCAAAGGTACACAAAGTTATGTCTGTAATATGCAGCAGGAAGTGAACAGCGTTCATTTAGGAGTAGAAGTTCCTTAATCCTCTGAGTCAGAAAGAGTGAACAGCGTTCACACTGTGAGATGGCTTGCCGTACGAAAGAGTAAGACTTTAATACTAAGCAATATTAGAGGTGGGAAGTGAGGTTATATAGGGAGGAGTAGAGAACAAGTGAGCCTGCTTAAAGGAACAGTAACAATGTAAACTTAGTTTGATCAAGAGGAGACAAGGTTCCTGACAGGATGAAACTGGTAACGTTGAATCTGCAGCAGATACATTATTTTAATCAGGTCAGCATTCTGCAGAGAATCTTGACTGCTGACCATAAATTAAGACATTCAGACACCAACATAGATAAATAGACTGCACATACAACTGGCGTATAAAATTAAGTAACTGGGCTTATCCTACTACAAGATGTTTCACAAACACCTTTAATTGCATGGACTATTTTTGTGTGTACACATGTATTTCCTTTGCAAACCTCATCCCAAATATCTCTAGGTGAACTAAAGAAATTCCAGTCAGAGAGAAAGCAGGAAGCTTGAAGGACATGACTCTTCCCAGCTTGATGAGCACATGTTTTCTTTGGTGAAACACTGAAGCTTTTTTAAAACAACTTTAAAATAACTAAACTACACTGTCAGAAAAAATGTGCAACAATTGTACCTTTTGGGGTACAACAGATTGTCACTGAGACAGTACCCTTAAAGGCACACCCACTGTACCCTTTAACATGGGTACATATTGGTACCCTTGCAGATTGTACCTTTCAAAGGCAAATATATACCTTTGGTGATGAGATTGGGCCTCAGTGCTATGGTATCATATAGTACCCTTAAAAAATGGTGCAAATTTGGCCTTTTAAGGGTACTGCCCCAGTGACAAGTCCTTTGTACCTCATGATGGCAAATTTGTACTCAACACAGCATATTAAAATGCTGTTCCATCAAATTTATCATATAACATTCAAATATGCATTCATTAAATGTGTACTTTTTCAGACATTATTACAATAGCCCCACTGCAGTTTTATAAGTTTGGTTAGTGTTACCAAACAGCATGTCCTAAGTCTGCTACAGGAAATCCTGAAAGAACCAGGATAAACAACCAGTCCCAAAAGAAGCTGCTCAACATGTTTTATTTCACTCTGTACTAGACTCTAACAACACCCCATTTAACTTAGGGTGACATGCCACATAAAACATAATATATAAATATATAAAAAGCATATAGAAGGGGGGCGGAGCTTAGCCACAGACCGAGATGGCAGCACTTTTCTAGAGCTCCGTAGTCCCTGAAGTATTTTGCACAGAATTAACGTTCCCAAATGAAACCATACAAACTATAAAGCACCAAATCTATAAAAGGAACTATTGGTGACCTGAAATTGAGGCATACATCGTTTCCCGAGGAGCTAGATATCACCCACACAAGCTGCCTAGGCAACGGCTCTCGGCAGACCCGCGAGGTAACGGAGCATACCCACTTGCCCCCGCAGCACACCCGGTGCACACCCCTGCATTGGAGATCACCTCCGCACTTACCGGTAAAAGGGCCCCTTCATACCCGGCAGCAACTTTGGGCCGCAAGACTGGGCCGCGAGACTAGGCCACGCCCACGTGACCGGATCCGAGCCTGCGGAAGCAGAGCAATTTGCAGGGGGCTGGAGAGAACAAACTAAGAGTGGTGCCCGTAAGTTACCCCACCACACAAACACGGAAAATTACCCCACACAGTGCCGGTGAGCTAAGGGGGTTTAAACACCCGAAAAGGGTTATATCTGATTTGCCGCCTAGTAACTCCCACAGAGGCCTAGTCCCATAACACAAAGAAAAAAACTCTCGGCCAGCATAGGCAGGGCCTCCTCTCTGCTGGGACCAAAAAAAGAACACACCAACATAGGTAACACAGCGTAATACAGCTGATGAATTTCCCTTTCTTAGAAGTCCACATGTAATAAGATAGAGGTTAAAATAACCCATCAAAACATAGAACTCTGCTGATTTAAAAGGGACACGATCCCAGTGGGGACAGACCGCAAGCTTATGTGATGGCAAGCAAAAGGACGGCCAAAACACCAAAGAGTATCCAATCCTCAGCCATTGAAAACTACCTAATCCCTGCTGACCCTGCAACACCAAGTGGAGGGCCTCATCAAGGCACAGCAAAACAAACTACAATGGCACAGACACAAGAATCAGGGGGGCAGCCACATAGCTCTCTCTATCTTACAAAAGAAGACATTAAACATCTCTCCTCAAAGGAGGACATTAAAGAAGCAATGCATGATTTTAAAAGCATGTTTGGGGAACTCAAAAGGGACATTGCAGCAGAGGATCAGCGAGTCACCCTAATTGAGGATAGACAAGAAACCTTAAGCTCAGACATGCAGCATCAAACCAGCTATATGCAGGCACAGGACGGCACGGTACAGGCACTTATGGACCGTGTCGAAGACTTAGAGAATAGGAGCAGGAGGAACAATCTTCGGCTGTGTGGAATATCAGAGGCAGTTGACCCTCCTGCCCTACAGGCTTACATACAAGATTTTATCAGGCATCTGAAGAGAGACGACTCAGCCTCGGAAGTGCAAATAGAGAGAGCTCACAGAGGTCTGAGACCCAAACCGCCTAGCAGAGCCCCCCCCCCCCAGAGACGTTATAATGAATTTACTGTCATTCAGGGACAAGGAAGATATCCTAAGGATGGCCAGAACACAGCACCCCATAGACTTCAAAGGCTCCGAAATTCAGATCTACTCTGACTTGTGTCCAACCACGCTACAGAAGCGAAGAGACATGAGGTTCATCACAGCGGTCCTCAAAGAAAAGAAGATCACTTACAGATGGGGTTTCCCCACCTGCTTGATTGCATCCAAGAATAATGCCTCACACGTTCTTAAATCCATAGAAGACCTCCCCAGCTTTAACCAAGCCCTTGGTCTCCACATCACACCCCTGCAGGACCCGGGGGAAGGTAGTCACAGGGCTCTTGGCCGACTCCGTGAAGAAGGCCGGTAGTCTACACCATACCAAAAGGAATAAAATGAGACTGAAATTAGTTCCTTTTTAACCCATACACGATTTGCACTTGCAGATCGAGTGATGCTTGGACTCCTGACAGGTCGTATATTGATACCATGTTATATTTGTCATTGTATAATGAATGTTATTTTGTTCTCTCTCAGTCAACTTAAAAGTAATGTATTGATATGCACTAGTATTCGCTATCTCACAGGGAACATACTACTCACAGAACACATTAGCAAGCAACTGCCACCTATAATGAGCCTAGGACCGATGCGCTGATGGCTGATAACCACCTATGGCCCTATAAAATATAGAGCAGAGAATCAAACAGCACCCCCCCCCTTAGCTGTCATTTAGATCCCTCTACTTAATGTATCTGACATTAGATTCCCTCCTTGTAAATATATCAGAAGTCAATCGCCTAACACAATAGGATAATTTCACTGCAGCGCCCAATATCACACAATAGTCATGCACGACTAGGAAAATAAGGAGCAAATAAACCAAGAAGATGCGTAGGTAAAATTGGTATAAACAGGGGGATTGGGGTTGGCATAGCGATAGAGGACAGGAAGACAGAGCGTTCGGTGATAGTGGGCAGTCCTGTATTTCAGATAGAATAAAACATCAGAAAGGCTGGAATAATTTGATATGTTTTTTATTATCACAATGTCGACTTGCCAGACCTGTGGAACCTTGCGCTACTGGTCTATCTAACTTTTATATGCACTGTTAATGTTATTGTATCTAGAGAACGTTAATTCACTAAGTTATTTTTATATGTTTTATTTAATGCAAAAGCGCAGGGATAACTACCCCTGCTTTGTTTCAGACGTTATTAAAGTTGTAGTCAGTGGATTACTTACTGACAATTTGCACATCCTACTGTAAAGTGCCTTCATAGTGAAGGTACCCTACTCTTACCTTTACCATTTCCTCTCTGACCTTTTCCCTGCCTCCTAACTAACCTACAATCTCACTTCTCCCCTTTACTACATCCTTCTTCTACTCCGCCCTTACTCCTTTACTACCCCCCCTTTTCTGACTCCCTTTCTCTCCCCCCCCCTTTTTTTTTTCTATTTTTTTTTCTCTTTCCTCTCCTCCTTTCTTGACTCCCCATTCCACCCTGCCCCTAACGGTTCCCCATACACTTGCACTCTACCCCTCACAACATGACGCAGAGACAAAAAGCCCCATGCCCAGTGGAGCTTTTCACAATAAATGCAAAGGGATTAAACAGCCCTAACAAACGCTCTATACTTACTAGAGTCATGCAAAGACTTGGTGCAGACATCATATTCTTGCAGGAGACGCACTTTAAGGCGGGGCACAAGCCAAGGTGCTCCTCCCGCTACTACCCCACCGCGCTCTTTGTGTCAGCCCGTGTAAACGGAACGGGGTGGGAATACTTTTCAGTGCCAGAACTCCCTTCCAGGTCATACAGTCATATAACGATCCGGAGGGAAGATATCAGGTAGTCACGGGGCTATTGCATAACAGACCTATTACTCTAGCAAATGTTTACTGCCCTAACCACTCCCAGCACCTTTTCCTATCAAAAGTCAGTCGCAAAATTTTAGAGTTAAAAGTGGGTGTGCTGTTTGTGGGAGGGGACCTCAACACACCGCTTGTCCCATTGATGGACACCTCTGACGGCCTCTCCAGCGACCCTCATAAGAGAGTGAGGGGTATTTTCTATAATCAACTATGGGTCTGAGGGAGCCGTCTTTGTTTTTTACAAAAAATATTCCGGCACCAGCAGGAGAGGTAGAAGGGCGTATAAAACCCTTCTTAAGATTGTCATCTATATAAGACTTTAAGTGTATAAGTTCGGGGTTAGACAAAGGGAAGATATGCCCACAGGGAATTTCAGAACCAGGTATGATGTCAATGGGGCAATCATATTTTCTGTGAGGGGGTAGGATTTCCGATTCTGTCTTACTAAATACATCAGTGAAGTCTTTGTATACATCAGGTATTTGGATATCAACAGATACTTCAGTAGTCTGTAAGACAGTAGCTGGGAAACAAGTGTTAGTACAATAAGGGGACTGAAAAGTAACTGAGAGGTTAGACCAATATATATGAGGATTGTGTATTTTTAGCCATTGAATACCTAGAACAACAGGGGAGACAGGAGAACAGATCACATTGAAGGTTATGAACTCTCTATGATAGTCAGTGGTACTAACAAGTAGGGGAACTGTTTGGTATTCTACGGGACCAGTAGTAATCTCTCTACCATCTATCCCTTTCAAAAAAACAGGAGTCCTTTTTTGCATTAGTGGTATTTTATTTACAAGGAAGTTATACTAATGAGCGCAGGATGACACACCAAACTCCTAAAAATACCTATGAGTCCCTAGCTAGGTAAAAATGATTAACATGAAAGGAAAAAAGTTTAGGAGCGCTATAGCTAAAGGTGATAATGTGAAAAGTAACAATAGACTTATTAAAAATTAAAAATCAAAAATTAAAAATCAAACCCAATAGGTATCTAAAATGAACATAGATTTATTCACAATGAGTGACATATAAAACGGATGTCTCCGTAGATAAAAGCAGAAATACAAATAACTTTCCACCATATGATAACAGACTAAACTTGAAAAGCAAAGTTCACAGTGTCAGCATAGACAGTCCGATTCCACACTGAATCCTCAATCGGAAGTTGGTTTGCTAGCAAACAGGGGCTTACCCAAAACTGTGCACATTCAATCTCCTCTGTGACTGGTTTACGGCCGTAATGGAAGTGGAGGGCCCTCTAGTGGGCCTGTAGCAAAATTAAGGGGCAAGGGACTTGAAGTCTGGATGGTTCTAGGTGAAACAATGTTGCAATGAAGGGGGGCGGGGGTTTCTACTCACCTTTAAAGGTTCTTGTTGCAGTAGATCCGGCCTCTTTGTTCCAGTGCACAGACTTCAAGAAGAACTTTTTGTTGCTGTAGCAAGATGAGGCGAGCAAAGAGAAGAGCTGTTCCTCCAAAGAGATATGCTGAAGTGGTGAAGGAGGTCCCAGGGATGAGAGGCCCTGCAAGAGCAAGAGAAGAATCAGGTTCTGAGGGAGTTATACCTCCCACCCCCAGGGCTCAGACAGTTAGTGAAAAAGGGGCCGGAGCTAGGCCAGGGGCTAGGAGAGGCCTGGGGTTACAAGGAGGAGTGGTTAGGCAAGGGGATCAGCAAGGAAGCGGGGCTCAGGAACTGAATGCCCCAGGCTTGCTAGGGGCCCCCTCCGTAACGACAGAACTGGAAGGGCCGTCAGGTAGTGGGGCGGTTGGGAGGCCTACAGCAAGTGGCGGGCAGCATGGGCAGCGGCCTGCAGTGGACTCTGCGGCCGCTCAAATGCTCCCGGTTATTCAGGATGGCACGGCGGTGCCCCATGTGTCGAGGCCGGACTCGGCAGTTGAGGCTTGGCTGGCCACATGCCAGCATTTGCGGGGCTTACCTTCGGAGGCCTTGGCTTCCGTGGCCTCCTTGGCCCAGTCCCTAGCGGCGTGCATCGCCCCTGGTGCGGCTGGGGCGGGCGGCGACGGCGAAGTCCCGGGTGGCAGTGGTGCGGCCTACAGGCCTCAGATGGCTACTAGGCCGCGTCGCGCGTCCCCGGCTGGCTCCGCCTCCTTGTTTACGTCACGCGCGTCCTCCCCATGTGACTCATCGAGCGGGGAGGAGCGCGGGCGTTCAAGGAGGAAACGCAGAGTGGGCAGCAGGAGCGGATCCTCTTCCGGAGAAGCCCCCAGTAAGTTGGGGAGACTCCGGGCGGAGGATGCGGCCCCTGATGGGAGGGGGAGCAGGCGGCCTGGCGGAAAGGCAGCATTTAAGACCCCGGGAGGGGGTAGAAGCAGGATGCCCGATGTTGGGGCTCAGGCAAGGGGAGTGAACGTTGCAGTGGTCGGGTCTGCTGAGGGAATGAATGCGGGTGATATGCCTGACACGGGAGCGTTGCATGAGCGGGCCAGACAGGGTATAATGCGTGACAGGCCGAATGCATTGGCTATGCATGAGACCGGAAGGTCTGCAGAACAGGGCAGACAAGGGGTGTTGGGAGACATGCCTAATGCAGTGATTGTGCAGGAGACAGTAAGGTGTAATGCTCAAGGCAGACAAGGTGTCTCTGGGGTCAGGCCCGGAGCTGAAAGGGGGGTTGCTGGTCACGGTGAGGAGACTTTGGTGGCGGCTATTGCACAAACAGGGTGTGTGAATGAAGAAGTTATAAGGAAGGCTGTGGCTGCTGCGCTTGGGATGTCTGTTGTGGATGGCAGTAAGGAAAAAAGGCGTGTGGGGGAGGAGGCTGGGGGCCCCTCGGGGGCCTCATCCTACGCACAGAGTACTCCCCATATTCCTTTATTTTCTCAGGTTAGCAGTGATTCGTCAGCAGTTCGGATAGATTCCTCAGCTGGTCAACCTCCTTCTGGATCTCAACCTGTCCCTCCAATGGCAGCAACGGCAGCTGCACAAAGCGGAACTGGAGCAGCTCCTCCTTTGGCCCCGAGTGGTGAGTACTTGCTTGGCACTTCCACACACACTGAACACATGGTACCCTCTAGTGAGTCAGGTTCAGATAGCGATGGGGACCTAGGGTTAGTGGGTAAGGGTCAGAAGGAGATGTCTAGAATGATTAAGAAACTGGTAGCAGCGCAGGTGAAGAGCCAGGCAGCGCAAGCGTCGGGTTCAGCGTTGGTTCCGTTTGTCCCCGGGGTGGGTGCAGTTTTACAGCCCCCCTTGGGGGTGCCAGTGACAAGGAGAGTGGCCTCGCAAGGTGACACTTACCCGTGCTTGGTTCATTCCCTTTATGGGCACCTCAAGGCGAAGGTGGTGAAAAAAGATTCAAGATGGTCGCTATGTGAACATCTTTGAACTTTCACCTGAAGCATGTCGCGCGAAAGAGCGGGCAGCAGATGGCACGGGCCCTAAGAAGGTCCAAAGGCCGGAAACATATGAAGAATGGCAGAGGTGCTTCAGAGTCCTCGCAACCTGCTATTTGGATAAATGGCAGACGCAAGGACATAATCTCTTTAAATATGAAGACACTATCGATGATGTCCATGCCAGGTTCAGGGAAGGGGCGTGGCGCGAATATGACATGGCCTTTCGTAGAAAGATGGTAGGGAACCCTATGCTCCACTTTGGGATGCAGGATTTATACCTGTGGTCCAAATTGGGGTCCGAAGAGACGCGGATGGGAATGCTGGAAGTTTCAGGACAAGCAGTGTGACAGGGGGGCAAATTGCTCCTTTCGTCACATCTGCAAGTTCTGCAGCGGCCCACACCCTGGAATTGATTGCAACAAGAAGAGAGAGGTTGGTGGAGACAAACAGTTCCAAAGAGGGGCCCCTGGTAACAAGGGCCCCAACGCCTCTTAGGCTTGAGGCCATGGCAGTGTGGCTGGCACAGTACCCGGACAGGGGAGTAGCCGAACTCATCCGCCGGATACCTGTGTCGGGCCGGGTGGTGGGTTCCTCGTTGCACAGGAACCTGAAATCAGCCTATGAGTTTCCAGGTGTGGTTAGGGAAAAGTTAGCTAAAGAATTGGCCTTGGGGAGAGTTGTGGGCCCCTTCAAGGCTAACCCTCTCCAGGACCTGGTGGTGTCTCCATTGGGGGTTGTCCCAAAGAAGGATTCAGGCAAGTTTCGGCTTATACACCACTTGTCTTACCCCAAAGGGGCATCTGTGAATGATGCCATCGACACCGAGCTTAGTTCGGTGCACTACCAGTCCTTTGATGAGGCATTGGCATTGGTCAGAGATAGGGGTCATGCGGCTTTGATGGCTAAGCTAGACATTGAGTCAGCGTTTAGGCTTCTCCCTTTGCACCCGTCGGCCTTTAGGCTAATGGGCATGAAATTTGAAGGGGAATTTTATGTTGATCGTTGCTTGCCCATGGGTTGCTCATTGTCATGTGCCCTATTTGAAAGTTTCAGTACGTTTCTTCACTGGGTTATATGGAAGGCGTCGGGTGGTGGGGCCGTGGCCCACTACTTGGATGACTTTCTTCTGGTAGGGCGTGCGGACACATCAGAATGTAGGGTCCTAATGGAGGTCATGCATGACATGATGGGCAGGTTTGGTGTCCCTTTGGAGTCAGATAAGACGCAGGGGCCGTGCACTTGTCTCACATTTCTAGGTATAGAAATTGACACAGTGGCTGAGGTATGTCGGCTTCCAGGCGACAAAGTGGTGCGCTTGTTGGGGGCCGTGGAAGCAGTGAAAAGGGCAAATTGGGTGTCCAAAAAAGATCTGCAATCCTTACTTGGTATGCTGAATTTTGCCGGTAGGGTTATCCCCATGGGTAGGGTTTTCAACAGACGGTTGGAAGAGCAATTACGGGGGCCACGCGTCGGGGTGCGGCGTTTTAAAGTGTCGCAGGACATGAGGGATGACTTAGAAGTCTGGGAAGAATTTTTGAGTCAGTTTAATGGCGTCTGTATTTGGCAGGAAGAGCCCAAGTCAAATCAGGCGTTGCATCTGTTTACAGACGCAGCAGGCAGCCACGGCTATGGGGCTTACTTGAATGGGTCGTGGAGCGCCGCTCCTTGGCCTAGTGAGTGGGTTTCAGCTGGCCTTAACAGGAACCTGACGCTGTTGGAGCTGTTTCCCATTGTGGTAGCAATTGAACTGTGGGGTCCAGCGCTGGCCAAAAAATCTGTAGTTTTTTGGTCAGATAATATGAGCGTTGTTTACGCCATCAACAGGTTATCGGCTTCTTCCCCGAGGGTAGTCACTTACCTTCGGCACTTGGTGCTGCGCTGCTTGCAGCTTAACATTTGCTTTGTGGCCCGTCACGTCCCGGGCGTCCATAATGTGGTTGCAGATGCGTTGTCTAGGTTTAATTGGGAATTATTTAGGCAGGCTGCCCCTCAGGCAGAGCAGAATGGCTTGACATGCCCTCCTTTTCTTTGGCAGATGGCAGAGGCTGAGAAACTGTTATCCCTTTGATTCGGGCTTCAGTGGCGCCTAAGACATGGACAACCTATGTGAGTCACTGGAGGGTGTGGGAACGTTTTGCTGCTAATCAAGGGTTTGAGGTGCACAAGGCATCACAGGTACAGGTCTTAGAGTGGCTGGCTAGCTTGCGGAAAGAGGGGATCTCTAGATTGGCTGCACAAAGTAGGATGGCCGCAATGGCGTTCTTTAATAGAACGTTTGGTATTCAGGATTTTTCGGGGTCATTCCTTGTTAGGCAGGTACTGAAGGGATGGGGTCGCGTTGACCCTCGCCCTCCTGACCACAGGGAACCCATCACACCTTCTTGTTTGCGGGCGTTGATGGGATGCTTGGGGGATGTATGCTCCTCTGAGTTCGAAGTTTTGTTGTTCCGCGCGGCATTTGCGTTGGCGTTTGCAGGGGCACTTAGGATTGGGGAGCTAGTAGCGTCATTGTGTTCTGGGGCGCTGGCGGTATCCTGTGGAAAAATGTACGGCCGGCGGAGAATGGCCTTATGTTGCTCATTGCTAGGTCTAAAACGGACCAAGCAGGAAAAGGAGCATGGTTATGCTTGGGCAGGTCAGAGGAGGAGGTGTGTTGCCCAGTGTGGAACTTCGATAAGTTCTACACAGTGCGCCCGGCGGGTCCACTGCAGCTACTCGTACATGAGGATGGGTCATCCTTATCTGCCTTCCAGTTCCGCAGGGTTCTGGCGAGAACAGCGAAGATGGCTGGGTTGGACCCTGCTAATATAGGGTCTCACTCATTTAGAATTGGGGCTGCAACGTCGGCTGCTGCGTGTGGGTCTTCAGGCAAGGAAATTCAGCGGCTGGGGCGCTGGAAGTCGGGCAGGTATAAGTTGTATATTCGGCCAGTGAAGAATTCACGGGGGTCGGAACAAACAACAGGACAGGTCACTCAACGCTAGTCAGAAGGGCCTTTAGGGCGTGGGAGGGGTGAGAAGGGAGCTCTCTCGGGCTCCTTAGGTCTGAAGGGGTGGGCGATTTGTATGAGTGTTGCTCAGCATTTATGTCATGTCCTTTCAGGCAGGAATACCCCTTCATCACGTGTTTGGATAGTGGGCCACTCATTTATTCATTGGGCGGCCATCAGGGCATTGAGGTTACCAGATGGGCAGCAGCTGGGAATTCCGTGGTCAAGGGCCAATGTGCGTTGGTTGGGCCGCAGGGGATTGGCTTGGGATGATTTGCCAGCACTCCTTCAGGATGCTCACAGGAGGTGGGGGAAGCCTCAGATTGTAATTTTGCATGTGGGAGGCAATGACTTGGGGGCTGTCCCGGTGTTGGATCTGATCAGAAAGATGGTGTCTGATTTGCGATGGGTGTATGCTTGGCTCCAAGGTGTGCAAGTAGGGTGGTCCAACGTGGTTGCACGGCTGCGCTGGAGACATATTGTGACACAAAGGGCGGCATATAATGTCAAGAAAAAAGTCAACTGGGAAGTAGGGAGAGCGGTCACGGCTTTGTGATTCGGCATGACTCAATTACAGCCGACAAGAAGGAGTTATACCGTTCAGACGGTGTTCACCTGGCGGATGCTGGGATTGACATTTTTCTAGCAGACATTAGAAGGAGTTTGCTATCAGTTTTATAAAGTTTAAGACAGTTGTGTTTTATGTCAGTGTTACATGTTAAATAAGTTATTGAGTTAATGCTGGTTATGTGTGTATGTGGTGGCGGCAAGAGGGCAGGGAGCTGTTCTCTTGTGGCGGTCGGCTCGGTCCCCCGAAGCGGGTAGAGAGAGATTTGAGTGACACCCTTGGATGGGGGAGGGACGCCTGCCGGGTGCCGGCCTGGGGGGTCCTCCCCCTTACTAATCTTTGGTTGAAGATCTCTACAGTTCTGCAACTATCTCTCTCTGCCATTTTGGGCGCAAGCAACCCGTGCTGCGCTGCAGTCCCCCGATTGGGGGGTCCGGGCCGGCTGTCAGTAGGGGTTAGGATAAGGAGTAGATGCCGCCACCAATTTTGCTGAACTTGTTACAAGTTATAAAATTGAAAGTTGCCTGATGCGGCATTTAGCCGTGATAAAGGTTAGGTTAATAAATGCGACCGTGACCGGTCTTTTCCCACATACATATGTGTTGTGTATTTATTTTGAGTAAGGCTAGATTAATTTAAGACGGAATAGGAGGTTTGCCCCTTATGACGTCACTTGTAAGGGCACTGTCCCAAACACACTTTCTGATGGAGTAAATATGGAACCAGTAAGTAGTGATTTTTAATTTTTAATAAGTCTATTGTTATTTTATTTACAGTGGAAAATTCTTTGTCAATATATGCGGCTGTTACACCAGAGTCAATTATCGTGGAAGTGCTGGCCCGCTGTTGTTCCCACTGTAAGAGAAGAGATAGTTTTAGATAAGAAAGGGTATGTTCCTGAGTTATACAACAGAATGTCTGATAGGAAATCTTACCCTTATTCTGTCTGTGAAGGGATGGACATTCCTTTACTGTGTGGTCATCAGAGGCACAGTATAAGCAGAGATTATTGTTGCGTCGTCTGAGCTTTTCTTGGGGTATTAGAGGTCCCTTTATGAATCTGATGTCCATTGGTTCGGGAGAGGTTTTGGGAGTAGAAGCCAAATGTGAAGTGGTTGGTTGCTTTTTATAGGATGACTCATGATATGACCATTCCAGGTGCCTTTCTCTAAGGCGTCTATCTATAGTGATGCTCAGGGTCATTAATTCTTCAAGTGTTGAGGGTAAGTCTAATTGAGACAGCTCGTCTTTAATACCATCAGAAAGACCTAATCTAAATTGGTTCCTGAGTGAAAGGTTGTTCCACTGAGAGTCATTTGCCCATTTTTTTAAATTCTGTAATGTAGTCTTCAACTACTCTTTTCTTTTGTCTCAAACCCCTCATGGCTGTCTCAGCTGTAAGCTGCTTGTAAGGGTCTTCATATAGTTGACCCATAGCTGAGAAGAAATTCTCTAGTGAATTTAAGATTTCTTCATTGTTCTCGAAGTAGGTGTTTGCCCATGTACGGGGTTCACCTCTGAGAAAGGATATTGTAGTTAGGACCCTAACTCTATCAGTAGGGTATGTGTGAGGCTTGAGTGTAAACATAACACCAGAACACTACTCAGCGCTAGGTATAGATATTGAGCCTCAAAGAATGAAATTATTAAAAACAACTTTGAAATTTTTGAAAAACAACTAAGTACTGAAATACTGAATCAGGTTGTGTCTAATATGGCTATTGAAAAACAGCTTTCATAAGTTCTGCAACATTAGTCTTCCTTGGAGAAAGTTATAATCAAAGTTCCATTAGCCAGACAGTACCTTTTATCTCACAAAATTGAGTGATTTAATATTGCTTCTTTTGATGAAGTCGTTTTCAATTCTGTTGACAGCTTCCAAGCGGATCCTTTTTTCCTTTTGCTCCCTCTCTGCTGCTCCTTTTTAAATCCCTTCTTTCTCAAGGGATTGTGGGATCCAGGATCCAGAGTAGATAGACAGAAAAACAAAAGCGCAAAAGAGAGAGGATTCAAGTGCAATTATAACACAATGTGGCGCAAATAAGTGATAAATCTACTCACCAGATGTATGATAAAAAAATGCCTTTATTTATTCACAAGGATAAAACACTTTGTTTCCGTGCACAGCACCCACAGACCACAGATGACTGGTGACTGGAAGTTTTGGAATGGCAAGTCTAAGCTTGCAGCAGGGTTTTCCGGACAGCCCGCCCTCAGTATTACAGTCCTGTTTTCTGGTGCTCCTGACGGATGTGAACCCCAACGGGTTTCCCCCGGTGTTCGCCGGGCTTTATCAAGGGGATATTCTCCAGATAGTTTGATATCGGGTTGTAGCAAACAATGGCTCCTTGAGTACCCGTATGTGATAAAAACACTCCACCCTAAAGAGGGGCCTGTCTGCCAACTGGTTCATGATTGGCTTATATGAACCAATAGGGAAACAATGCATATGCTAACAATTCATTCATTAAAACTTTATACACGGCATTAATTAAAGTAAATCTTTCATATGTTTTGTCAACACACACACATTTTCTATAGACAAAACATATGAAAGATTTACTTTAATTAATGCCGTGTATAAAGTTTTAATGAATGAATTGTTAGCATATGCATTGTTTCCCTATTGGTTCATATAAGCCAATCATGAACCAGTTGGCAAACAGGCCCCTCTTTAGGGTGGAGTGTTTTTATCACATACGGGTACTCAAGGAGCCATTGTTTGCTACAACCCGATATCAAACTATCTGGAGAATATCCCCTTGATAAAGCCCGGCGAACACCGGGGGAAACGCGTTGGGGTTCACATCCGTCAGGAGCACCAGAAAACAGGACTGTAATACTGAGGGCGGGCTGTCCGGAAAACCCTGCCGCAAGCTTAGACTTGCCATTCCAAAACTTCCAGTCACCAGTCATCTGTGGTCTGTGGGTGCTGTGCACGGAAACAAAGTGTTTTATCCTTGTGAATAAATAAAGGCATTTTTTTATCATACATCTGGTGAGTAGATTTATCACTTATTTGCGCCACTTTGTGTTATAATTGCACTTGAATCCTCTCTCTTTTGCGCTTTTGTTTTTTTGAGTGTAAACATAATTAAACATGCATTTTTAAATTCTCTATATTGAGATCTATCCCCGTGGAATTTTTCTGGGGGACTAACCTGAGGTTCAGACACAGGAATTCTTTACTCAACAACATCCCTAATATATGCTTTCAAAGTGTCATTCTCTATTTTAAGGGAGTTTAGACCATCTGTTAATAGGTCAACCCTTTGCTTTAAAGAGAGCATATGGTTGTTGATCTCAGCTGGGTCCATGTTTCAAACAGGCTTAGTATTCTGTCACACTTAGTGTGATATCTAGGGAGATATAATATATGTGCATAAGATTTATGGACCTCATCCGCTGAGGAAAGCTTAAAAATGTATAATGTAGCAAAAAGTTACTGGGTAATTACACTTATATGAGAAACATAAGTAATACCCTTGTAACACCAGGCTGTAATTGTTGTTAGGGTTAAGTGAGCAGAATAACCCTATAGCTGCCACATGTGCAATGAAATGCACTGAGAACTAATGCAGCAGGGATATTGGCTCACACCCTTGAGGTCAGAATAATCAAGCAGATATTTTGTAAATAATAACAAGGCAGGTTCTGTGCATAACCATATTAAGTTTATCAAGCTCTGAATACTGGTGAGATACATCAAGCAGGAGTAAGTAACTGGCTTGAACTATTACAGCACAATGGTTAAAATAGTCTGCAGAGGCTGTGAGATATGGGCAGACAGCAAAACCAACAATGATTAGGCTGAGAGCTAAAATCTAAGTGGCAGAGACATAGCACTCAATGTCAAAATAACGGAGTGAATAACAGTTATGAAGACAGGCTGGTAACATAGAGCAGGTAGTGAGAACACTGGCTTACCAGTCCGTAGATTCGTACGACAGCAAGCTTGTTGTTAACAGAGTAGCGGGTGCTGTATGCGACGGTCTGTCTCAGTAAGAAGCTGGCGTGTGACGTCACCGCAGCCCGAGTTCAGGGGGCGTTGTTCAGTAGCAGCTGAGTGCCATGGCGGTGAGATCCTGAGCCGGAGGGAAAGGAAAATAAAGTGAAACTTGATCGGAGAGTCGTTGTAGTGCAAAGGTACACAAAGTTATGTCTGTAATATGCTGCAGGAAGTGAACAGCGTTCACTTAGGAGTAGAAGTTCGTTAATCCTCTGAGTCAGCAAGAGTGAACAGCGTTCACACTGTGAGATGGCTTGCCGTACGAAAGAGTAAGACTTTAATACTAAGCAATATTAGAGGTGGGAGGTGAGGTTATATAGGAAGGAGTAGAGAACAAGTGAGCCTGCTTAAAGGAACAGTAACAATGTAAACTTAGTTTGATCAAGAGGAGACAAGGTTCCTGACAGGATGAAACTGGTAACGTTGAATCTGCAGCAGATACATTATTTTAATCAGGTCAACATTCTGCAGAGAATCTTGACTGCTGACCATAAATTAAGACATTCAGACACCAACATAGATAAATAGACTGCACATACAACTGGTGTATAAAATTAAGTAACTGGGCTTATCCTACTACAAGATGTTTCACAAACACCTTTAATTGCATGGACTATTTTTGTGTGTACACATGTATTTCCTTTGCAAACCTCATCCCAAATATCTCTAGGTGAACTAAAGAAATTCCAGTCAGAGAGAAAGCAGGAAGCTTGAAGGACATGACTCTTCCCAGCTTGATGAGCACATGTTTTCTTTGGTGAAACACTGAAGCTTTTTTAAAACAACTTTAAAATAACTAAACTACACTGTCAGAAAAAATGTGCAACAATTGTACCTTTAGGGGTAGAACAGATTGTCACTGAGGCAGTACCCTTAAAGGCACGCCCACTGTACCATTTAAAATGGGTACATATTGGTACCCTTGCAGATTGTACCTTTCAAAGGCAAATATGTACCTTTGGTGATGAGATTGGGCCTCAGTGCTATGGTATCATATAGTACCCTTAAAAAATGGTGCAAATTTGGCCTTTTAAGGGTACTGCCCCAGTGACAAGTCCTTTGTACCTCATGATGGCAAATTTGTACTCAACACAGCATATTAAAATGCTGTTCCATCAAATTTATCATATAACATTCAAATATGCATTCATTAAATGTGTACTTTTTCAGACATTATTACAATAGCCCCACTGCAGTTTTCTAAGTTTGGTTAGTGTTACCAAACAGCATGTCCTAAGTCTGCTACAGGAAATCCTGAAAGAACCAGGATAAACAACCAGTCCCAAAAGAAGCTGCTCAACATGTTTTATTTCACTCTGTACTAGACTCTAACAACACCCCATTTAACTTAGGGTGACATGCCACATAAAACATAATATATAAATATATAAAAAGCATATAGAAGGGGGGCGGAGCTTAGCCACAGACCGAGATGGCAGCACTTTTCTAGAGCTCCGCAGTCCCTGCAGTATTTTGCACAGAATTAACATTCCCAAATGAAACCATACAAACTATAAAGCACCAAATCTATAAAAGGAACTATTGGTGACCTGAAATTGAGGCATACATCGTTTCCCGAGGAGCTAGATATCACCCACACAAGCTGCCTAGGCAACGGCTCTCGGCAGACCCGCGAGGTAACGGAGCATACCCACTTGCCCCCGCAGCACACCCGGTGCACACCCCTGCATTGGAGATCACCTCCGCACTTACCGGTAAAAGGGCCCCTTTATACTCGGCAGCAACTTTGGGCCGCGAGACTGGGCCGCGAGACTAGGCCGCGCCCACGTGACCGGAGCAGAGCAATTTGCAGGGGGCTGGAGAGAACAAACTAAGAGTGGTGCCCGTAAGTTACCCCACCACACAAACACAGAAAATTACCCCACACAGTGCCGGTGAGCTAAGGGGGTTTAAACACCCGAAAAGGGTTATATCTGATTTGCCGCCTAGTAACTCCCACAGAGGCCTAGTCCCATAACACAAAGAAAAAAACTCTCGGCCAGCATAGGCAGGGCCCCCTCTCTGCTGGGACCAAAAAAAGAACACACCAGCATAGGTAACACAGCGTAATACAGCTGATGAATTTCCCTTTCTTAGAAGTCCACATGTAATAAGATAGAGGTTAAAATAACCCATCAAAACATAGAACTCTGTTGATTTAAAAGGGACACGATCCCAGTGGGGACAGACCGCAAGCTTATGTGATGGCAAGCAAAAGGACGGCCAAAACACCAAAGAGTATCCAATCCTCAACCATTGAAAACTACCTAATCCCTGCTGACCCTGCAACACCAAGTGGAGGGCCTCATCAAGGCACAGCAAAACAAACTACAATGGCACAGACACAAGAATCAGGGGGACAGCCACATAGCTCTCTCTATCTTACAAAAGAAGACATTAAACATCTCTCCTCAAAGGAGGACATTAAAGAAGCAATGCATGATTTTAAAAGCATGTTTGGGGAACTCAAAAGGGACATTGCAGCAGTGGATCAGCGAGTCACCCTAATTGAGGATAGACAAGAAACCTTAAGCTCAGACATGCAGCATCAAACCAGCTATATGCAGGCACAGGACGGCATGGTACAGGCACTTATGGACCGTGTCAAAGACTTAGAGAATAGGAGCAGGAGGAACAATCTTCGGCTGCGTGGAATATCAGAGGCAGTTGACCCTCCTGCCCTACAGGCTTACATACAAGATTGTATCAGGCATCTGAAGAGAGACGACTCAGCCTCAGAAGTGCAAATAGAGAGAGCTCACAGAGGTCTGAGACCCAAACCGCCTATGAAGACTGGTGGAAAAAAGCGATCAATCCGGATGTAGATAAAACGTAACTTTTAGTCAATACATAGGTATAAAAACCTCAGAGCCAGGGTCCATATCCAAAGGAGTTGTGTGTCAGATTGGCTTACGCGTTTCGGCGTGAGCCGTAATCATAGCCTGAACAACCTGACACACTGCACCTTTTTAAACTCTTAAAACATGCACTGATTGGTTAATAACAAACATAGCAAAATTTGCATAAACACACCTTTGGAAAGTGTTTAACACTTTAACAGTATTAAATTGGCCAATAACACAATATCATAGTAGGTTATCGTATCCATTAGTTCTCTTAAACCACAATGAATAAATAAATACATAAATGCAAGGTAATATGAAAGGAATCCATATAGAAGAATAAATCAAACCAAAAAAGGACCAAAAACCCAAACATATAATATGCACAGTGAAAAAATGTATTCTAAGATACAATGCATAAATACAAAAATGAATCAATATACATCAAAATACATGATCTGTTTAAAGCAGCACCTGAAATCAGATTGCTGGGGTACAATCTACCAATAATTAGGACCAAAAATATATAATATATGTCCCCACTGAATAAGTGCATATAAAATGTCAATATAAAATTTGGCACTAATACTTTAAACAGATAATGAATATAGAGAGAGTGAGGAGAGGGATAAGCCAGGGAAGCTCTTGGCCAGAGCGCTAGCTCGGAAAAAACTTAAACCGCATGTACACCAGATGGAGGATGGGAAAGGGATAAGTAAATTTGATACGGACTCGATAGCGGACACTTTCAGAAGGTACTACGCGTCATTATACAACATTAAGGGGGAGGGGGAGAAAATCATGATCCCTTTGGGCAGGACAGAGAGGAGGGGAAGATATTGGACTATCTGGAGGGGGTCGACCTCCCCAGAATCACAGAGCAGGAAATGGAAACACTTGACTCTCCAATTTCCTTGTCAGAAATCAAGAAAGCAATCAAAGATCTGCCCTCTGGGAAGAGCCCGGGACCAGATGGCTTTGGGCTCAAATACTACAAAAAATACGTGGATACCCTGGCCCCAATAATGTTGAGGACATTTAATACACTCTCGGACTCCCCAATCTTACCGAGCTCTATGCTCGAAGCATATATAACTGTAATCCCCAAGCCTGGGAAACCGCCTAACAAACCCGAGAATTATAGGCCAATATCCTTGCTGAACTCGGATGTAAAGATATTGGCCAAAGTTATAGCCAGCCGCCTGAACAGGCTGTTACCGACACTAGTCTCTACCGATCAGGTGTGATTTATCCCTTCTCGGGAAGCGAGAGATAATACTCTCAGAACTCTCCAGATGATCATGTATGCCAATAACCACAATTTGCCGCTCGCCCTGGTCACAACGGACGCTGAGAAAGCGTTTGACCAGGTGAGCTAGCCTTTCATGCAACATACCCTAACGAAATTTGGCTTTGGGCCCAGGCTTATTAATATGATAATGTCCCTCTACTCGACACCAAATGCCAGAATCAGGGTAAACGGCACACTCTCAAATACCTTCCAGATCCACAACGGGACTAGGCAGGGGTGACCCCTGTCACCACTCCTGTTTGCTCTCACAATCGAAGTCCTGGCGAGTAAGCTTAGAGCCAATTCACGCATTAAGGGTCTGAAGATTGGAGGGACGGAGTATAAGCTATCAATGTATGCTGACGACATCTTATTGATGTTGTCAAACTCCCCTGTATAACTATCAGAGGCACTACAGGAGTTCTCCGCCTTTGGATAGGTCTCAAACTTTCTTCTCAACCCCCAGAAATCAGAGATACTAAACATCACGGAACAATCCACGATGTTTGACAATCACCTAGCGGACTGCCCTATTAAAATAGCACAACAGTCTATTAAATACCTAGGTATCTTGATATCCTCGAATGTCCAGGAGATAGAAGAGATTAACTACAAACAAAATCGAGATGAAGTCCTTAAAGACTTAAATGATTGGAAAAACAAAACCATCTCTTGGATGGGGCGCATAGGGGTGGTTAAAATGAATATCTTACCACGGGTGTTATACATAATGCAAACAGTCCCGATCTCCCCAGCTACACCATATATTAGGCACATACAATCGACAATAGAATCCTACATATGGAATGGGGTGAAACCCAGAATCAAGAAGCAAACCACCTATTTGCCTAGAGACAGGGGGGGGACTGGGCATACCTCTATTGAGGGAATACCAGAGAGTGATATCATTGCAAAGACTTGTTGAATGGAGTCACAACCTCCAACATAAGGCATGGCTCCAAATCGATAATGATATCACAATGTCTATAAATACAGGGGCGCTGGCGTGGGTGTCAACTAAAAACCGCCCACCTGCAATACAGCAATATCCTCTATTGATGGAGGTCTTTGTGACCTGGGATAGGTTAAAGAAGGAAGACTCCGACCTGTCCTAGCGAGACTCACCTAACACTCCCATCCGAGGCAACCCAGCCCTGGGAATGGAAATAACACCATACGATGCAAGTGCACATCACACCCTCCAAGACATTTCTTTTCACAACATTCTGCACCAGGGTGAGCTTAAGACTCAAGAAGAACTGGCGGAGTGGGCCCCTGATATCTTCTCCTCCTGGTACAGAATGGCACAGGTCACACACTACTTCCAAACACACAAAGACAAAGCCTCACTCCAAGACATTTCTTTTCACAACATTCTGCACCAGGGTGAGCTTAAGACTCAAGAAGAACTGGTGGAGTGGGCCCCTGATATCTTTGCCTCCTGGTACAGAATCGCACAGGTCACACACTACTTCCAAACACACAAAGACAAAGCCTCACTCACTAGGGACAGGACGCTTTTTGAGACCCTTTGTACGATGACACAGACACCAACCCACCTCATTTCTCAGATTTACAAAACTCTACTGAAAGATGGGACTAAGCTCCTCAGCTACACCTCTGCTTGGCAAGCGGAGTTGGACCTAGATATAGAGCCCAAGGATTGGCTCCAAATCTTCAGTAGAGCCAGGAGAGCATCAATCTCCATGAAAATACAAGAAGCTCACTATAAACTGCTCAGCAGATGGTACATGACCCCTCGTAGACTGCAAAAGATTTACCCACACACGAGTGGGGACTGCTGGAGGGGGTGCGGAGGGGAGGGAACCCTACTACACATCTGGTGGAACTGCCCACAAATACTGCCTTTCTGGGAGGAGGTGCTGGGGGAAATGAGCAGGATATTGGGGGTCATAATCCCACCAAAGCCATCCTATTTGATATACTATGGCCTACCCAAGATTATTGGAGAGGACAGATACCTACTCCAACTGCTCATGTTGAACAGTGCAAAGGGCTTGATTCCCACGCACTGGAAAACAAACCGGGTTCCGGACGTGCGGGGCTAGAGTAGATGAACTGCTGAACTTAGAAAGATATCATTACCTTAAGACTAGCAGACTGGCCACACATGAAATTATGGCTTTGACCTGGACGGGTAGAGGACTGTGATGTTACCTGACAGGTTCCCCCCCCATCTGACCTGACAACTGCAAAGCTCTGATCAACCGAGACCCAGCCTTTATGGGGGGGCCCCTGCCTTGTGCCCAGCTGACGCCCCCACTCACCCACCATCGTATCACCGTCCCCCCTCCCCCCCCCTTGTCTTCTTTTTACTTCAAACACACTGGAACCACCTTCCCACCGCCTCTCACCCTCCCCTCCCCTCCCCCCCCCTTACAACCACCCATTAACAACTCTTTGTACTCTGTGTACCTTCTCACTATCCTCCCAACTCTTTTTCCCCCGTTTAAACAGGTGATAACTTCAGGAACCGTTATACCTCAGTAGCGTGTAGTATAAATGCTGAGTTCTGTGTATTTCAAAATAAAACTTTCCGGAAGATAAGCTTCAGTTACCATGTTTAAGCAATACTACCCCCTATTCATATACAACGGGTTTTTGTACTCGTTGGAACAAGCTCAAAGTTAAAACCTAACAGAAGACAGAGACAATCAATGAGTGGAAGGAAACAACATGCTCCGGTTTAATATTATTCATTAACATATGGACAATAGTGTGAGGACAGGTACCCTCATCCATTAATGTATATCTTTCCTCTTGTTGTTATATAATTATCTACACAACAAATGTACTGTATATGAGTGTTGCCTACACATGTTTGTAATGCCTCATTAATATGTTAATAAAGCTTGTTTTGAAAATTTAAAAAAAAAAAAAGCATACAGAAAACATCATAATAAAAATGTAACTCTAACGAAAGGAATTCAGGGGAGGGATAAACAATAAAACTTACATCCATACATTGAATTGTCACTCTATGCAAAATATATGCAAATTAGTCTATTTCCCCAGTACATATTTTGGTGATGAACCTGCTACCAATAGATGGAGCTACCAAACAGCTCTTATACGGCTAGATTTACGGCTAGATTTGGAGTTTGGCGGTAAAAGGGCTGTTAACGCTCCGCGGGTTTTTTTCTGGCCGCACCATAAATTTAACTCTGGTATCGAGAGTTCAAACAAATGCTGCGTTAGGCTCCAAAAAAGGAGCGTAGAGCATTTTTACCGCAAATACAACTCTCGATACCAGAGTTGCTTACGGACGCGGCCGGCCTCAAAAACGTGCTCGTGCACGATTCTCCCATAGGAAACAATGGGGCTGTTTGAGCTGAAAAAAAACCTAACACCTGCAAAAAAGCAGCGTTCAGCTCCTAACGCAGCCCCATTGTTTCCTATGGGGAAACACTTCCTACGTCTGCACCTAACACTCTAACATGTACCCCGAGTCTAAACACCCCTAACCTTACACTTATTAACCCCTAATCTGCCGCCCCCGCTATCGCTGACCCCTGCATTACACTTTTAACCCCTAATCTGCCGCTCCGTAAACCGCCGCAACCTACGTTATCCCTATGTACCCCTAATCTGCTGCCCTAACATCGCCGACCCCTATGTTATATTTATTAACCCCTAATCTGCCCCCCACAACGTCGCCGACACCTACCTACACTTATTAACCCCTAATCTGCCGACCGGACCTGAGCGCTACTATAATAAAGTTATTAACCCCTAATCCGCCTCACTAACCCTATCATAAATAGTATTAACCCCTAATCTGCCCTCCCTAACATCGCCGACACCTACCTTCAATTATTAACCCCTAATCTGCCGACCGGAGCTCACCGCTATTCTAATAAATGGATTAACCCCTAAAGCTAAGTCTAACCCTAACACCCCCCTAACTTAAATATAATTTACATCTAACGAAATAAATTAACTCTTATTAAATAAATGATTCCTATTTAAAGCTAAATACTTACCTGTAAAATAAATCCTAATATAGCTACAATATAAATTACATTTATATTATAGCTATTTTAGGATTAATATTTATTTTACAGGTAACTTTGTATTTATTTTAACCAGGTACAATAGCTATTAAATAGTTAAGAACTATTTAATAGTTACCTAGTTAAAATAATTACAAATTTACCTGTAAAATAAATCCTAACCTAAGTTATAATTAAACCTAAC
The DNA here is from genome assembly GCF_027579735.1 of Bombina bombina. Lineage (NCBI taxonomy): Eukaryota > Metazoa > Chordata > Amphibia > Anura > Bombinatoridae > Bombina > Bombina bombina. Next base: position 1,030,369,060 of record NC_069499.1, read on the forward strand.
ACTACCCTATCAATAAAATAATTAAATAAACTACCTACAATTACCTACAATTAACCTAACACTACACTATCAATAAATTAATTAAACACAATTGCTACAAATAAATACAATTAAATAAACTATCTAAAGTACAAAAAATAAAAAAGAACTAAGTTACAGAAAATAAAAAAATATTTACAAACATAAGAAAAATATTACAACAATTTTAAACTAATTACACCTACTCTAAGCCCCCTAATAAAATAACAAAGACCCCCAAAATAAAAAATTCCCTACCCTATTCTAAAATACAAAAATTACAAGCTCTTTTACCTTACCAGCCCTGAACAGGGCCCTTTGCGGGGCATGCCCCAAGAATTTCAGCTCTTTTGCCTGTAAAAAAAAACATACAATACCCCCCCCCCAACATTACAACCCACCACCCACATACCCCTAATCTAACCCAAACCCCCTTAAATAAACCTAACACTAATCCCCTGAAGATCTTCCTACCTTGTCTTCACCATCCAGGTATCACCGATCCGTCCTGGCTCCAAGATCTTCATCCAACCCAAGCGGGGGTTGGCGATCCATAATCCGGTGCTCCAAAGTCTTCCTCCTATCCGGCAAGAAGAGGACATCCGGACCGGCAAACATCTTCTCCAAGCGGCATCTTCTATGTTCTTCCATCCGATGACGACCGGCTCCATCTTGAAGACCTCCAGCGCGGATCCATCCTCTTCTTCCGACGACTAGACGACGAATGACGGTTCCTTTAAGGGACGTCATCCAAGATGGCGTCCCTCGAATTCCGATTGGCTGATAGGATTCTATCAGCCAATCGGAATTAAGGTAGGAATTTTCTGATTGGCTGATGGAATCAGCCAATCAGAATCAAGTTCAATCCGATTGGCTGATCCAATCAGCCAATCAGATTGAGCTCGCAATGTATTGGCTGATCGGAACAGCCAATAGAATGCGAGCTCAATCTGATTGGCTGATTGGATCAGCCAATCGGATTGAACTTGATTCTGATTGGCTGATTCCATCAGCCAATCAGAAAATTCCTACCTTAATTCCGATTGGCTGATAGAATCCTATCAGCCAATCGGAATTCGAGGGACGCCATCTTGGATGACGTCCCTTAAAGGAACCGTCATTCGTCGTCTAGTCGTCGGAAGAAGAGGATGGATCCGCGCTGGAGGTCTTCAAGATGGAGCCGGTCGTCATCGGATGGAAGAACATAGAAGATGCCGCTTGGAGAAGATGTTTGCCGGTCCGGATGTCCTCTTCTTGCCGGATAGGAGGAAGACTTTGGAGCACCGGATTATGGATCGCCAACCCCCGCTTGGGTTGGATGAAGATCTTGGAGCCAGGACGGATCGGTGATACCTGGATGGTGAAGACAAGGTAGGAAGATCTTCAGGGGATTAGTGTTAGGTTTATTTAAGGGGGTTTGGGTTAGATTAGGGGTATGTGGGTGGTGGGTTGTAATGTTGGGGGGGGGGTATTGTATGTTTTTTTTTACAGGCAAAAGAGCTGAAATTCTTGGGGCATGCCCCGCAAAGGGCCCTGTTCAGGGCTGGTAAGGTAAAAGAGCTTGTAATTTTTGTATTTTAGAATAGGGTAGGGAATTTTTTATTTTGGGGGTCTTTGTTATTTTATTAGGGGGCTTAGAGTAGGTGTAATTAGTTTAAAATTGTTGTAATATTTTTCTTATGTTTGTAAATATTTTTTTATTTTCTGTAACTTAGTTCTTTTTTATTTTTTGTACTTTAGATAGTTTATTTAATTGTATTTATTTGTAGCAATTGTGTTTAATTAATTTATTGATAGTGTAGTGTTAGGTTAATTGTAGGTAATTGTAGGTAGTTTATTTAATTATTTTATTGATAGGGTAGTGTTAGGTTTAATTATATCTTAGGTTAGGATTTATTTTACAGGTAAATTTGTAATTATTTTAACTAGGTAACTATTAAATAGTTCTTAACTATTTAATAGCTATTGTACCTGGTTACAATAAATACCAAGTTGCCTGTAAAATAAATATTAATCCTAAAATAGCTATAATATAAATATAATTTATATTGTAGCTATATTAGGATTTATTTTACAGGTAAGTATTTAGCTTTAAATAGGAATCATTTATTTAATAAGAGTTAATTTATTTCGTTAGATAAAAATTATATTTAACTTAGGGGGGTGTTAGTGTTAGGGTTAGACTTAGCTTTAGGGGTTAATACATTTATTAGAATAGCGGTGAGCTCCGGTCGGCAGATTAGGGGTTAATAATTGAAGGTAGGTGTCGGCGATGTTAGGGAGGGCAGATTAGGGGTTAATACTATTTATGATAGGGTTAGTGAGGCGGATTAGGGGTTAATAACTTTATTATAGTAGCGCTCAGGTCCGGTCGGCAGATTAGGGGTTAATAAGTGTAGGTAGGTGTCGGCGACGTTGTGGGGGGCAGATTAGGGGTTAATAAATATAACATAGGGGTCGGCGATGTTAGGGGCAGAAGATTAGGGGTACATAGGGATAACGTAGGTGGCGGCGATTTGCGGTCGGAAGATTAGGGGTTAATTATTTTAAGTAGCTTGCGGCGACGTTGTGTGGGGCAAGTTAGGGGTTAATAAATATAATATAGGGGTCGGCGGGGTTAGGGGCAGCAGATTAGGGGTACATAAGTATAACGTAGGTGGCGGTCGGCAGATTAGGGGTTAAAAATTTTAATCGAGTGGCGGCGATGTGGGGGGACCTCGGTTTAGGGGTACATAGGTAGTTTATGGGTGTTAGTGTACTTTAGGGTACAGTAGTTAAGAGCTTTATGAACCGGCGTTAGCCAGAAAGCTCTTAACTCCTGCTATTTTCAGGCGGCTGGAATCTTGTCGTTAGAGCTCTAACGCTCACTTCAGAAACGACTCTAAATACCAGCGTTAGAAAGATCCCATTGAAAAGATAGGCTACGCAAATGGCGTAGGGGGATCTGCGGTATGGAAAAGTCGCGGCTGAAAAGTGAGCGTTAGACCCTTTAATCACTGACTCCAAATACCAGCGGGCGGCCAAAACCAGCGTTAGGAGCCTCTAACGCTGGTATTGACGGCTACCGCCGAACTCTAAATCTAGGCCTAAGAGTTTTGTCGGTAAGAACCCGCGTAGATAACGCTGGCTTTTTTCTGGCCGCACCATAAAAATAACTCTGGTATTGAGAGTCCACAGAAAGGCTGCGTTAGGCTCTAAAAAAGGAGCGTAGAGCATATTTAACGCAACTGCAACTCTCGATACCAGAGTTGCTTACGGACGCGGCCAGCCTCAAAAACATGCTCGTGCACGATTCCCCCATAGGAAACAATGGGGCTGTTTGAGCTGAAAAAAAAAACTAACACCTGCAAAAAAGCCGCGTTCAGCTCCTAACGCAGCCCCATTGTTTGCTATGGGGAAACACTTCCTACGTCTGCACCTAACACTCTAACATGTACCCCGAGTCTAAACACCCCTAACCTTACACTTATTAACCCCTATTCTGCTGCCCCCGCTATCGCTGACCCCTGTATATTATTTTTAACCCCTAATCTGCCGCTCCGTAAACCGCAGCTACTTACATTATCCCTATGTACCCCTAATCTGCTGCCCCTAACACCGCCGACCCCTATATTATATTTATTAACCCCTAATCTGCCCCCCACAACGTCGCCTCCACCTGCCTACACTTATTAACCCCTAATCTTCCGACCGGACCTGAGCGCTACTATAATAAAGTTATTAACCCCTAATCCGCCTCACTAACCCTATAATAAATAGTATTAACCCCTAATCTTCCCTCCCTAACATCACCGACACCTAACTTCAATTATTAACCCCTAATCTGCCGACTGGAGCTCACCGCTATTCTAATAAATGTATTTACCCCTAAAGCTAAGTCTAACCCTAACACTTATACCCCCCTAAGATAAATATAATTTACATCTAACGAAATTAATTATCTCTTATTAAATAAATTATTCCTATTTAAAGCTAAATACTTACCTGTAAAATAAATCCTAATATAGCTACACTATAAATTATAATTATATTATAGCTATTTTAGGATTAATATTTATTTTACAGGTAACTTTGTATTTATTTTAACCAGGTACAATAGCTATTAAATAGTTAAGAACTATTTAATAGCTAAAATAGTTAAAATAATTACAAAATTACCTGTAAAATAAATCCTAACTTAAGTTACAATTAAACCTAACACTATACTATCATTAAATTAATTAAATAAAATACCTACAATTACCTACAATTAAACCTAACACTACACTATCAATATATTAATTAAATACAATACCTACAAATAACTACAATGAAATAAACTAACTAAAGTACAAAAAATAAAAAAGAACTAAGTTACAAAAAATAAAAAAATATTTACAAACATAAGAAAAATATTACAACAATTTTAAACTAATTACACCTACTCTAAGCCCCCTAATAAAATAACAAAGCCCCCCAAAATAAAAAATGCCCTACCCTATTCTAAATTACTAAAGTTCAAAGCTCTTTTACCTTACCAGCCCTGAACAGGGCCCTTTGCGAGGCATGCCCCAAGAAGTTCAGCTCTTTTGCCTGTAAAAAAAAAACATACAATACCCCCCCAACATTACAACCCACCACCCTCATACCCCTAATCTAACCCAAACCCCCCTGGACCGATCGGTGATACCCGGTGAGGTGAAGACAAGGTAGGATGATCTTCAGGGGCTTAGTGTTAGGTTTATTTAAGGGGAGTTTGGGTTAGATTAGGGGTATGTGGGTGGTGGGTTGTAATGTTGGGGGGGGGGTATTGTATGTTTTTTTTTACAGGCAAAAGAGCTGAACTTCTTGGGGCATGCCCCGCAAAGGGCCCTGTTCAGGGCTGGTAAGGTAAAAGAGCTTTGAACTTTAGTAATTTAGAATAGGGTAGGGCATTTTTTATTTTGGGGGGCTTTGTTATTTTATTAGGGGGCTTAGAGTAGGTGTAATTAGTTTAAAATTGTTGTAATATTTTTCTTATGTTTGTAAATATTTTTTTATTTTTTGTAACTTAGTTCTTTTTTATTTTTTGTACTTTAGTTAGTTTATTTCATTGTAGTTATTTGTAGGTATTGAATTTAATTAATGTATTGACAGTGTAGTGTTAGGTTTAATTGTAGGTAATTGTAGGTATTTTATTTAATTAATTTAATGATAGTATAGTGTTAGGATTAATTGTAACTTAGGTTAGGATTTATTTTACAGGTAATTTTGTAATTATTTTAACTATTTTAGCTATTAAATAGTTCTTAACTATTTAATAGCTATTGTACCTGGTTAAAATAAATACAAAGTTACCTGTAAAATAAATATTAATCCTAAAATAGCTATAATATAATGATAATTTATATTGTAGCTATATTAGGATTTATTTTACAGGTAAGTATTTAGCTTTAAATAGGAATAATTTATTTAATAAGAGTTAATTAATTTCGTTAGATTTAAATTATATTTAAGTTAGGGGGGTGTTAGTGTTAGGGTTAGACTTAGCTTTAGGGATTAATACATTTATTAGAATAGCGGTGAGCTCCGGTCGGCAGATTAGGGGTTAATAATTGAAGTTAGGTGTCCGCGATGTTAGGGAGGGCAGATTAGGGGTTAATACTATTTATTAAAGGGTTAGTGAGGCGGATTAGGGGTTAATAACTTTATTATAGCAGCGGTGCAGTACGCTCGGCAAATTAGGGGTTAATAAGTGTAGGCAGGTGGAGGTGACGTTGAGGGGGGCAGATTAGGGGTTAATAAATAGATTAGGGGTACATAAGGATAACTTCAGTAGCGGCGCTTTGCGGTCGGCAGATTAGGGGTTAATTATTGTAGGTAGCTGGCTGCGACGTTGTGGGGGGCAGGTTAGGCGTTAATAAATATAATATAGGGGTCGGCGTTGTTAGGGGCAGCAGATTAGGGGTACATAAGGATAACGTAGGTGGCGGTCGGCAGATTAGGGGTTAAAAAAATTTAATTGAGTGGCGGCGATGTGGGGGGGCCTCGGTTTAGGGGTACATAGGTAGTTTATGGGTGTTAGTGTACTTTAGAGTACAGTAGTTAAGAGCTTTATGAACCGGCGTTAGCCCAGAAAGCTCTTAACTACTGACTTTTTTCTGCGGCTGGAGTTTTGTCGTTAGAATTCTAACGCTCACTTCAGACACGACTCTAAATACCGGAGTTAGAAAATCCCATTGAAAAGATAGGATACGCAATTGACGTAAAGGGGATCTGCGGTATGGAAAAGTCGCGGCTGAAAAGTGAGCGTTAGACCCTTTTTTGAGTGACTCCAAATACCGTAGGTAGCCTAAAACCAGCGTTAGGAGCCTCTAACGCTGGTTTTCACGGCTACCACCAAACTCCAAATCTAGGCCATAGAGTTTAAAAAGAAGATTTTTCTCTGTAATTTTATTTAATTCATTTGCTTTATCTTTAAGAAATCATCTTGATGGTCTAAACATAAACATTAAAATGTTAAGAGCTTGTGTGCTATTTAGAACCAGCAACACAGTAGCATTGAATATATGGGTTAAGTATTTTTTGTTGCTTTGCCCACCTCTTGCATATTACCAACAACCATTGAACATTAATTATTTTCCTGTACAACAAGTATGTTGAATTCATTTTGGTGACTGCCAGTTATGTGTTCAATTAATAACTGAGGTGCACAAATTATATGGACTTACAGGGTTTGGCAGCCTTGAACCACCCATCCCCCTCAACCTTTTAGTCACACAAGTGATTGTACCTTTTTGGGGGATTAAATGGTACAGACATGGACCTTTGACAGTTGGAAACATATTTGTACCTTATTTACTGCTAAATGGTACATATTAGTTCCTTAAGGTGTAATTATGATCCATTAAGGGTACAACCACAGCAATTGTACCCTAAGTGTTCACAAACGTGCCCCAACCATACCCTCTTTATCTGACAGTGTAGACACACATGCACTCCTGTTGCTTAATGTCAAGATCCAGGGTGTACATACTTTGTTTTTTAACTCACATGGTGCATATCCAGCTTACCTTCAGTTCCTTACACCCTTATTCTCCTCTCCTTCCTTTCCAGGGTGGACTGAGACCTCATTCTCTGACAGCAACTCCAGACTCTCACCTACTTAAGGTGGAATACTCATATTTCTGCTGAGGGGAGCTAAAGAACCCCAGAGCAAGCCACACAGAAATGTAAGCACCATGTGTTCTACAACACTGAGGGGTTTACATTTAGTGTATTCTAATAAGTGTTACTGCCCATTACTAAAGGATCTCACTATCCCTCTAACCAGACCGTGCACCGCTCCTCGCATCAGCAGCAGCAGTGTTAACTGAAGCATTTCTGTTCTCTGTCCAGGGGGAACTTAGTTCCCCCTGCAAAAATAGTGCAAGAATTCCATTCCCATGCATTCCCGCTGGACTTAACTAGTGATGTCGTGAACAGTTCGCTGGAGAACAGTTCCTCGCGATCTTAGCTTGTTCGCGTTCGCCGTGGTGGGCGAACATATGTGATGTTCGATCCGCCCCTATTCGTCATCAACTAAACTTTGACCCTGTATCTCACAGTCTGCAGAAACATTTCAGCCAATCAGCAGCAGACACACCCTCCCAGACCCTCCCAGCTCCTGGGCAGCAGCCATTTTAGATTCATTCTGATCCTGCATTCTTAGTGAGAGGAGTGATAGTGCTGCTGCTGATGATGATTTTATAGGGAAATTGATAGCTAGGCTAGTGTATTCAGTGTCCACTACAGTCCTGAAGGACTCATCTGATCTCTGCTATAAGGACAGCACCCCAAAAAGCCCTTTTTAGGGCTAGAACGTCAGTCGTTTTTTTTGTTGTTTTTTTTGTAATCTAATTGCATTTGCCTGCCTCTCAGTCTGTGTGTGAGGCTCACAGCATATACTGTGCCTACTTGCTCACTGCCACCACTCATATCTGGTGTAACATTAGTGTAAATTTAAAAAAAAAAACTTTTACATCAGTTTGCTAGTGTAATCTAATTTCAGTTGCCAGCAGGCCTGTGTATCAGACTCACAGCATATACTGTGCCTAATTGCTCTATGCCACCACTCATATCTGGTGTAACATTAGTGTAAATTTAAAAAAAAAAAAAACTTTTACATCAGTCTGCTAGTGTAATCTAATTTCAGTTGCCAGGCCAGCCTGCCACTGCCAGCCTCAGTGCCACCACTCATATCTGGTGTAATATTAGTGTAATTTTAAAAAAAAAAAACTTTTACATCAGTCTGCTAGTGTTATTTAATTTTAGTTGCCAGGCCAGCCTGCCACTAGTGCCAGCCTGTGTGTCAGGCTTACAGCATATACTGTGCCTACTTCCATCCTCGGTGCCACCACTCATATCTGTTGTAACATTAGTGTAAATTTTTTCAAAAAAAAACTTTTACATCAGTCTGCTAGTGTTATTTAATTTTAGTTGCCAGGCCAGCCTGCCACTAGTGCCAGCCTGTGTGTCAGACTCACAGCATATACTGTGCCTACTTCCATCCTCATTGCCACCACTCATATCTGTTGAAAAATTAGTGTAATTTTTTTTTATAAAAACTTTTACATCAGTCTGCTAGTGTTATTTAATTTTAGTTACCAGGCCAGCCTGCCACTAGTGCCAGCCTGTGTGCCAGGCTCACAGCATATACTGTGCCAACTTCCATCCTCAGTGCCACCACTCATATCTGTTGTAACATTAGTGTAATTTTTTAAAAAAAAAACTTTTACATCAGTCTGCTAGTGTTATTTAATTTTAGTTGCCAGGCCAGCCTGCCACTAGTGCCAGTCTGTGTGTCAGACTCACAGCATATACTGTGACTACTTCCATCCTCAGTGCCACCACTCATATCTGTTATAACATTAGTGTAAATTTTTTTTAAAAAAAACTTTTACATCAGTCTGCTAGTGTTATTTAATTTTAGTTGCCAGGCCAGCCTGCCACTAGTGCCAGCCTGTGTGTCAGGCTCACAGCATATACTGTGCCTACTTCCTCAGTGCCACCACTCATATCTGTTGTAACATTAGTGTAATTTTTTTAGAAAAAAACTTTTACATCAGTCTGCTAGTGTTATTTAATTGCAGTTGCCTGCCTGCCAGCGTGTGTGCCAGGCCCACTTGCCAACTAGTGCCACCAAACATATTTGTTATAACAGTAGTGTAAATATTTTTAAAAAAATATTTGACTGTGAAACATCAGTCTGCTAGTGTAATCTAATTGAAGTTGCCTGCCTGCCAGCGTGTGTGCCAGGCCCACTTGCCAAGTTAGTGGCACCACTCATATTTGTTGTAACAGTAGTGTAAATATTTTTTAAAAAAACTTTTTTGACTGTGAAACATCAGTCTGCTAGTGCAATCTAATTGCAGTTGCCTGCCTGCCAGCGTGTGTGCCAGGCCCACTTGCCAACTAGTGCCACCAATCATATTTGTTATAACAGTATTGTAAATATTTTAAAAAAAAACTTTTTTGACTATGAAACATCAGTCTGCTAGTGTAATCTAATTGAAGTTGCCTGCCTGCCAGCGTGTGTGCCAGGCCCACTTGCCAAGTTAGTGGCACTCATATTTGTTGTAATAGTAGTGTAAATATTTTTTAAAAAAAATTTGGACTGTGAAACATCAGTCAGCTAGTGTAATCTAATTGCAGTTGCCTGCCTGCCAGCGTGTGTGCCAGGCCCACTTGCCAACTAGTGCCACCAATCATATTTGTTATAACAGTAGTGTAACTATTTAAAAAAAAAAAACATTTTTGACTGTGAAACATCAGTCTGCTTTTTTGTGTCAGGCTCACAGCGTATACTGTGCCCACTTGCCCAGTGCCACCACTCATATCTTGTTTAATAGTAGTGTAAGTGTACATTTAAAAAAAATAAACTTTTTGGATTGTGAAACATCAGTCTGCTTTTTTGTGTCAGGCTCACAGCATATACTGTGCCCACTTGCCCAGTGGCACCACTCATATTTTGTTTAATAGTATTGTAAGTTTACATTTTAAAAAAAATGACAGGCAGAGGCAGGCCACCCCGCAGGTGCCGTCGTGGTCGTGGTGCTGTGATTCCCTTTGACCCTACAATAATGCACAGTGTTCAGAGGCCACGTGCCATGAACGCGAAAATTTCTGAGGAGGTTCTAGTTGACTGGCTAACACAGGACACTACAGCTTCCGCTCGTAACCTTAACGCACCATCCACCTCCAGCTTAGCTTCAGGCACCTCTCAAGTGATCAGTGCCACTCGCCCGCCTGCCGCCACCACCAACACTAGCACCACAGCCGCTTCACTTGATCTGTCAGAGGAGTTATTGACACATCAGTTGGAAGAAATGAGTGATGCACAACCATCATTGACAGAGGATGTAGATAACAGTGATATGTCTCAGTCAGGCAGCATTACAGACATGGACGTACGGTGTGATGATGATGGGGATGTTGTACCCGCTGCTGCTTGCTTTGTTGATTTGTCAGATACAAGTGAAGTGGTTGATGATGATGATGCATCCGTGGATGTCACGTGGGTGCCTGCTAGAAGAGAAGAAGAAGAGAGGGAAAGTTCAGATGACAACAGCGATGCCATTTGCAACCTGTGCCAAAAGAAACTGAGTCGTGGGAAGTCCAACACCCACATAGGTACAACTGCTTTGCAAAGGCACATGGTCTCACATCACAAACGCCGATGGGATGAACACATGAGTAGAAGCAGCACACAAACTCAAAGCCGCCATCCTCCTCCTGGTCCAGCATCTTCAGCCACGTCAACCACTGCTGTACTCCTTGCCCCCTCTCAACCATTCGCCACACAGTCTCTCTTCTGTAGCAGTTCCTGGTCATCTGCTCACAGTCAGGTGTCTGTCAAGGACATGTTTGAGTGTAAGAAGCCAATTTCCCAAAGTCACCCCCTTGCCCGGCGTCTGACAGCTGGCTTGTCTGAACTCTTAGCCCACCAGCTTTTACCATACAAGCTGGTGGAGTCTGAGGCGTTCAAAAAATTTGTATCTATTGGGACACCGCAGTGGAAGGTACCCAGCCAAAATTTATTTTCACAAAAGGCAATCCCCAACCTGTACTTGATTGTGCAAAAGGAAGTAATGACATGTCTGGCACACAGCATTGGGGCAAGGGTCCATCTGACCACTGATAGCTGGTCTGCAAAGCATGGTCAGGGCAGGTATATCACCTACACTGCGCATTGGGTAGACCTGCTGATGGCTGACAAGCATGGAATGCGTGGCTCTGCAGAGGAGTTGGTGACACCGCCACGACTTGCAGGCAGACCTGCTGCTACTTCCTCTACTCCTCCTACTCCATCCTCTTCCATAACCTCTTCCTCGGCTGAGTCCTCTTCTGCGGCTGCGTCTTGCTCCACATCAACGGCACCCCCCCAGCTCCCCAGGTACTATTCAACATCCCGGATATGGCAGTGTCACGCCGTCTTGGGGTTGACTTGCCTGAACGCACAGGTGGATCAGTGGTCTGACTCCTCACCAACTGGAGATTGGCAAAGTTGTTTCTGACAATGGAAGTACTTTGGTGGCGGCATTGAAATTGGGCAAGTTGACACATGTGCCGTGCATGGTACATGTGTGTAATCTGATTGTACAACGCTTTGTGCATAAGTACCCAGGCTTACAGGACGTCTTGAAGCAGCCCAGGAAGGTGTGTGGCCATTTCAGGCATTCCTACACGGCCATGGCGCACTTGTCAGATATCCAGCAGTGAAACAACCTGCCAGTGAGGCGCTTGATTTGTGACAGACCGACACGTTGGAATTCAACACTCCTAATGTTCGACCGCCTTCTCCAACAAGAAAAAGCTGTTAACGAGTATTTGTATGACCGGGGTGCTAGGAAAGCCTCTGGGGAGCTGTGGATTTTTTTGCATCGTTACTGGATGCTCATGCACAATGCCTGTAGGCTTATGCGTCCTTTTGAGGAGGTGACAAACCTAGTAAGTCGCACCAAAGGCACCATCAGCAACATCATACCATTGGTTTTCTTCCTGGAGCGTGCCCTGCGAAGAGTGCTGGATCAGGCCGTAGATGAGCGTGAAGAGGAAGAGGAAGAGTTGTGGTCTCCATCACCACCAGAAACAGCCATGGATCCCCCTCCGGAATGCCACAGTCCAGGGGTTAGTCCCCTTGAAACAACTTTTCCATCACTATTGTGGCCAGAAAGAGTCCCTGTGGCTTTTAAAGTTCGCCTGCCTATTGAAGTCAATGGCGGTTCGCCCGGTTCGCGAACAGTAGCTGAAGTTCAAGTCCGCCGTTCGCGAACTGAAATTTTTAGGTTTGCGACATCACTAGACTTAACCCCTGGTTCTATTTTCTATTAGTTGGTCAACTTAAGGCATAGGGTGACCATCAAACGTCACACTCTCATTTAGTTTACAAGATCATATCTTGCAATAGTTTTGCACCAAAACAACTGGATTGTTTCATTCTCTCTGAAATAATTCCATAACTCCTTTATAAAGCATCTCTCTTACCTCAGCACTCACTACTTAACTTCTAGTCTCTGCTATTTAAGGCTTAAATACCTTTTTTAGCATCTGTAATTAAATCTTTTTGAAAAATGTGTTTTTTTCCTAATCTGTGGTAGAAAATATCTGTTTCATAGACATAAACAACTTCTAGTGGGGTACCAAAGACTCAGCTATATTTAGGTAACAGCACTGCTCCAAATCTGGACAATATCCCCTTTAATAACTGAAGATCCTTCGATTAAGTGCAGCAGGGCACAAAACGCGTAAGATTTATACCTCCTTTCCATGTGTCATTTTGCTGTGTTTTTAAATGCTAAAATACAAGTTTAAATTTTAATACTTTCAAGTCACTGCAGTGCTGCCGCTTTCTTCTATATTGTTCTAAGCTATATTTCTCTACTACATTGTGAAAAAGGTTTGTCTTTCATAATTATTAAAGCTTCCTGATCTACCAATGGTTTTAATAAATTAATGTGTTAAAATTTGCTCAGTCATCTGGCTGTCAAACATTTTAGTTTATCTTGTGACATGATCAGTCCTTGCATAGGGTGCTTGCCAGCTGTCAGGAAGCTTGCTTTCAACTGTAAAGAACTGTCTCTAGTTTGGATGACTTTTAGTCTCCCATTCATGTTATAGCTAGCTTTCTTAATTCTCTATGCTTTTTTTAAATATTTTCCTTGACTATTTTTATTATTGCTTCCATTCACTTTTGAATTTGCGCTATGTTTTGTAACTAATAACTAACAGCTGTGTTTATATCGCTAAGAACCAGCTGTAGCTTTCAGACCCACTACTTGATTGCAATAGAGTAGTATGATCAAGTTAAGAATATTAAAGATAATTTACACTTATTCAGTTACTATGTAAAACATACAAATCACTTTGTCATAATTCCTGTCTTAAAGCAGTAACCCTCTACTGGGAAGAGACAGGGCTCAGCACATATTATAGACACCTAAAGAGTTGTGTACCTACATAGGAATAAACCATTCCAGTTTAATGGGGTCTTAACCCAACACTAAAAGTGGGTGTTACGGGTGCTTTAGGAGCATATATACAAATTAGTGCAAACCAATACATAAGAAGTAACCAGTATCAACTACCCTTAAAGGACATTAAACATAATACATCATGTAAGCATTGTACTAAAGTGATTCCCCACCTGCCTCTAGTCATTGGTGCCACCATTATGAATACTAGCTTTCATTGCATTCCATTGTTAAGGTGTTCTCACATGTTTAGAAACTCTTCTCCCGATATCGGCACTGAAACTTAAGTTCCAAAATGGAGAACTCATAAATAGAGGGAGGTACATAAAATGTATTCTATATGACAATGGAAGAAAAAGATGTGTATGATTAACAAACAAAATATATATATAAAAGCAGACACAGGGATGCACTCACCAGGACTTCAAAACTCAGCACCTTTAATGTGTAACATTTTGGGGTTTCATCCCCTTCTTCAGACACAAATAAAATGTGTACTTACCCTCACTGTGACTTTTAAAAGTTTGCCAAGACCTACCGCCGCATCACCCACTCCATAAAGCCCCTCCCACCTGGAGTGATGTCATCACCCTGTCAAGTTCTAAACAATAAATATACTTGATCAGTGCCATTGGATTCAATTGGATAAGGAAGAAATTAAATTGGATAAGGAAGAAATGTATTAGAAGAAAATGTATATATAAGGTCCCCATAAATAACTGGGCTCAATAACAATGTAGAACTAAGTTCTAGCTGACCTGTTCACTTCAGTATATCAGGGCTGCCATGACAACCATCAGTGTATCAACACATCCTTCAGTCTAGCATTACTATGTGTTAATACCTACTGGAGCTATACTTATTCTAAACAATGTATACACACACATTCTTGTTTGTTACATTTAATCTATATGTATTTTTACCACTACTCCTAATCACATCCAAAGGTATTTTTCCAGGGCTGCTCTGTAATCCTCAGACTGGCAACATCTCTGTGGATACCTTTATACTATAGTTATCTTAGCTAGAAGGTTATCAATGCCTGAAAGTTACAGATAATAGTCTGTCATATTAATTAGAAGAATCTCCCACTATTTCAGTATTCAGCAACAATTATCTCTGAATATCTCAAAATGTGCTAGGTTCTAAAACACTCTTATCTAAAGGTCTCATTAAGATCTAGGGGCCGAATTATCAAGCCCTGAAGGTTCGCCAGAAACAGAAGTTATGAAGCAGACCGCCAACATAAATCAACCCAATCTAATATGATCGGGTTGATTGACACCCCCTGAAAGCAGCCGATGGGCCGCAAATCTTGCGGGGAGTGGCATTGCACAAGCAGTTCTAGTGAACTGCTGGTGCAATGATAAATGCTGACAGCGTATGCTGTCGACATTTATCGATGTGCAGTGGACATGATACACTACATCGTATCATGTCCGCTTGCACTTTGATAAATATGCCCCATAGGCTGTAACAATCCTAACTAGATATATAAGCAGAATGGGACAATGGGCAAACCTACAACCATATTATTCATAAGTGGACATTATACCCTACTTGCCAAGGATTAAAGGATTATTTAGCTCTTATTAACTCTGACTGAGAAAAATGTCCAGGCTTTCATAAAAAACAGTGCCAGTCCAAATGGGAATTTAAGCCCTTTGGTGCCAAGGTCTCCAATATAAATGCCCATCAAGCTTCCTTTTGGAGAAAAACAGGTTGGTCAGAAGTACCCTTCTGTATAGCCATGTGAATAGCCGACCTATGATTGGTCATACAAGTTTGGAAGTCATATTTTTCCCTCTTATAGAATAGACCACAAATACAATACAACAAATAGACTATGTGGGTAGTAGTACAGGTCAACCGGTATCTGTGATAAAACCATTTTTCTTTGTGGGGTGTTTGAAGTATTGCCTTGTCACTAGGCCATTGCATGTTGTACAGGCCATACATCTATAGCATCCAGGTTTTACAACTCCTAGACAAGTCTTTTTTTGGTGAACATATTTTGGGGTCTGTTTTAACAAGGATATCCATGAAAGATTTTGCTTTTCTATATTTTATTCTTGGAGAGGACATCTAAGTGAAGGGTAATAATGTATCGATTTCCCAATTTTTCTGTAAATTCTCTTGAATATCTCTCTTGATTCCAGTATAAGTGGTGACAAATGTGAGCCTCGTTCTCATGAGGTGAGACACAGCAAAGTACCTAGTGCAGTGCAGGGGGGCAATTCTCGCAACATTGGGCAGCAAAATATATATGTATATACACATATTAACACATAAATATATAGCATATATAGTATGTACTGTACATAAAGCACTCACCAGACTTCAGTCAACTGTAAACCAAAATATTTAATAAAGTGACATTTCGGGGTCAGAAGAAGGTTTTTTTTTTACCCTGAAACGTCACTTCATTAAATATTTTTGTTTACCATTGATTGAAGTCCGGTGAGTGCTTTATGTACATACTATATTAAGCATTTACACATATATTTAAAACACAGTGCCCCATTCACCTTTATGTAAAGGCACATTTGTTCAAACACCCCCACATCCCCTTGCTTTAACCCCTTATAACTGCTTTGTGCAGTGTTTTATTAAAATAATAAAAAATGCTTATTTATTTTAATCTAAAGAAACTTTATTTGGGGGGGGCAATTGGGGAAACTTTTTTTTATTAACCTCTGGTTAATTGCACTAAGTGCAAAGTGCTCCTGTGAGCTCTCAGGAGCATTAACCAGCCATTTGCTATAGCTGGGTATATATTTAACGTGCACCCATAAAGGTGCAAATTTGCCCCTTTACAGGTGCACGTTAAAATAGCGATCCACTTGTAATCTATCCCTAGATAGGCAAACATTAAAAAAAATGTATCCTGTGCAAATCACTTTCCATTTTAAATTTCAAAGCAGTATTAGCTTAATTCAAATGTACTAGCTATTCATCTATTTTCTTTTCTGTGCCCTCTCAAATAACAAACAGATTGTCAATGTAATGCTTGAAAATCTTGATCCTTGAGTCCATAAACAAGTGTATCCCCTCTGTCTTAATTTCTGCCATATAGATGTTTTCATATACTGGGGCAACATTCAACCCTACTGTTGTGCCCATCTTTTGTAGGTAAATCTGTAGCTCAAACCTAAAATAATTTGTGTTTAGGCAAAATTCCAAAAATTGTAAAAGAACTTCTGGTGGAGGGCCTATATAACGATATTTAGACAGTTGGACAATTCTCTCACAGTATACAAGCTTGTCACCTCCAGTGTAACTAGTAAGTCACTGTCACCTATTGATTGTAATTCCCCAATATATTTCAATAGGTTAAGAGAGTTTAGTAGAAAACATGACATATTTCTTACTAACGCTGCAGAAAGATATCCAAGAATGTAGCTAATGGCTGCTGTATTGATCCAATTGCCAATACCATAGGCCTTCCTGTAGGGAACTTCAGATGTTTATGGATTTTTGGAAGGGTGTTAAATATTGACATTGATGGGAAGCAAAATATCCTTCATAGT
The DNA here is from genome assembly GCF_027579735.1 of Bombina bombina. Taxonomy (NCBI): domain Eukaryota; kingdom Metazoa; phylum Chordata; class Amphibia; order Anura; family Bombinatoridae; genus Bombina; species Bombina bombina. The sequence goes on from NC_069499.1 coordinate 1,030,386,077, forward strand.
GTATCTGTAACGTATAGTTATCTATTTGATGCTTGTATGTTGTTGTAGGGTCCCTTGGTAATTGTAGGTAGGTAGTGTCATCCATTAGTTGACTAAAAAAATTATCTTTGATAGATCGCATTATTCTGGAGGACTATGGTACCACCCTTATCAGCCTGATGAATGACTATAAAATGATGTTTCACCAATGTCCTTAATGCCATTCTCTCCTCATGTTGGATATTGTTATCAGTTGAATTCCTGTTCATTTGGATTGAAGCCTCTATATCCAAATGCATCTAGTATATCCAAAATAATCTAGTGTATGTCTTAATACTGGCATTACTACTGATTGGATCAAATGTGGATTTGCTTCTTAGGGTATTTTCTTTTTCTTGTTGCTCAGGAAAGTATTCCCTTAGTCTCAGTTCTCTTTGAAATTTTTGTTTTTCAATAAAGAGATCACAATGACAATTCCTTATTTACAACCTTCCTATAAGCTAAAAATAGTTGCCATTCACTCAGATTCAGCACTATGGAGGCATACTTAATTAGCTCCATATGGAGCTTGATGCCCCGTGTTTCTGGAGAGCCTTCAGGCTCGCTGAAAACAGAAGTTATGAAGCAGCGGTCTAAAGACAGCTGCTCCATAACCTGTCCACCTGCTCTGAGGCGGCAGACATACATTGCCAGAAATCAACCCGATCGAATACGATTGGGTCAATTGAAACCCCCTGCTAGCGCAAGAACTGCTGGTGCAGTGATAAATGCAGAGAGTGTATGCTGTCTGAATTTATCTATGTGCAGCAGACATGATCCACAGTATCGGATCATGTCCACTGGCACTATGATAATTATGCCCCTATGTCTATTTCCTCTTCTTCAGTAGTCATGGTGGTTTATTTCCTGTGCCCCCTCCTCAGGGGGGGTCTTACTCTGTTTTTTGAACGCGTTACAACACCCCTATGTTCAGGGAGATTATCAGCTGACAAAGCCGCTCCTGAGAGAGAGAGACAGAGGGGAGAGAGAGAGAGAGAGACAGAGGGGGGGAGAGAGAGAGAGACACATAGGGGAGAGAGAGAGAGACAGAGGGGAGAGAGAGAGAGACAGAGGGGAGTGAGAGAGAGAGAGAGAGAGAGAGAGAGAGGGGGGAGAGAGAGAGATGGAGGGGAGAGAGAGACAGAGGGGAGAGAGAGAGAGACAGAGGGGGAGAGAGAGAGACAGAGGAGGGACAGAGAAAGAGGGGGGGAAAGAGGGGGGGAAAGAGGGGGGAGAGAGACAGAGGGGGGAGAGGCAGAGGGGGGGGCAGAGAGACAGACGGGGCAGAGAGACAGAGGGGGAGAGACAGAGGGGAGAGAGAGAGAGGGGAGAAAGAAAGATAGAGAGAGAGAGAGAGAGAGAGGGGAGAGAGAGAGAGAGAGAGAGAGAGAGGGGAGAGAGAGAGAGAGAGAGAGAGAGAGGGAGAGGGAGAAGGAGAGGGGAGAGAGAGAGAGAGAGAGAGAGAGAGAGAGAGACAGAGAGCAATTTTAATTAATGTTGTAGCAATTAGTTCCCCTGGCTCCGGACAGGGTTAGTCGACTTATAGTCTGTGGGTCAGTCCAGGGCGTTAAATTTTCGGCTTCCTCCGGAATGTGCAGAGTGTTCGCCTGGCAAGTTCGGAGGACCAATAAGGTTTTAGCAGTGATAACACTCTAAAGGCGGGCGGTAGCATCCTAGGTAGTGATGTCGCGAACCTAAAAATTTAGGTTCGAGAACGGCGCACTCGAACTTCCACAAATGTTCGCGAACCGGCAAACGGGGCGAACTGCCATTGACTTCAATAGGCAGGCAAACTTTAAAACCCACAAGGACTCTTTCTGGCCACAATAGTGATGGAAATGTTGTTTCAAGGGGACTAACACCTGGACTGTGGCATGCCGGAGGGGGATCCATGGCAAAACTCCCACGGAAAATTACATAGTTGATGCAGAGTCTGGTTTTAACCCATAAAGGGCCTATATCACCTAACATTCCTAAATTGTTTGGAATAACGTGCTTTAAAACATCAGGTTTGATGTTGTATCGATAAGGTAGTGTAAGGGTTACGCCCACTTCACAGTGACAGACCAAACTCCCTGTGTAACGCACCGCAAACAACCGCAAACAGTCCATTTGCACAACCACGAGATAGATAGATTTGATAGATAGATACATTGAAGGCAACTGCAATTAGATTACACTAGCAGACTGATGTTTCACAGTCAAAAAATATATTTTTAAAATATTTACACTACTGTTATAACAAATATGATTGGTGGCACTAGTTGGCAAGTGGGCCTGGCACACACGCTGGGAGGAAGGCAACTGCAATTAGATTACACTAGATGACTGATGTTTCTCAGTCAAAAAAGTTTTTATTTTAAATATTTACAATACTGTTATAACAAATATGATTGGTGGCACTAGTTGGCAAGTGGGCCTGGCACACACGCTGGCAGGCAGGCAGGCAACTCCAATTAGATTACACTAGATGACTGATGTTTCTCAGTCAAAAAAGTTTTTATTTTAAATATTTACAATACTGTTATAACAAATATGATTGGTGGCACTAGTTGGCAAGTGGGCCTGGTACACACGCTGGCAGGCAGGCAACTGCAATTCAATTGCACTAGCAGACTGATGATTCACAGTCAAAAATGTTTTTATTTAAAATATTTACACTACTGTTATAACAAATATGATTCGAGGCACTAGTTGGAAAGTGGGCCTGGCATACACGCTGGCAGACAGGCAACTGCAATTAAATAACACTAGAAGACTGATGTAAAAGTTTTTTTTTACAAAATTTAAATTAATGTTACACCAGATAGGAGTGGTGGACTGGCACTGAGGATGGAAGTAGGCACAGTATATGCTGGCAGCCTGAGACACAGGCTGCACTAATGGCAGCCAGGCTGGCCTGGCAACTAAAATTAAATAACACTAGAAGAGGACTGATGTAAAAAAATTTTTTTTTAAAATTTACACTAATGTTACACCAGATATAATTGGTGGAAAAAAGAGCTATTAATCACACTATATGATGTGGGCCTGACACACAGGCCTGATGGAAAATGAAATTAGATTACACTAGTAAAATGATTTAAAAGTTTTTTTTTTAAATTTACAATAATGTTAAGCAGATATGAGTGGTGGCTGGCACAGCAATTAACCACAGTATATGCTGTGTAAGCCTGACACACAGGCCTGATAGAAAATGAAATTAGATTACACTAGCAAAATGATTTAAAAGTTTTGTTGTTTAAATTTACACTAATGTTAAGCAGATATGAGTGGTGGCCGGCACACAGCAATTAACCACAGTATATGCTGTGTGAGCCTGAGACAAAGGCCTGATAGAAAATTAAATTAGATTATACTAGCAAAATGATTTAAAAGTTTTGTTGTTTAAATTTACACTAATGTTAAGCAGATATCAGTGGTGGCAGTAATCACAGTATATGCTGTGAGCCTCACACACAGGCTGAAAGCCAGGCAAAAGCAAATAAAATTACAAATAAAATAAAAAAAGACTGAAGTTATAGCCCTAAAAAGGGCTTTTTGGGGTGCTGTCCTTGCAGCAGAGATGAGATGAGTCCTTCAGGACTGTAGTGGACACTAAATACACTAGCCTAGCTATTTATTTCCCTATAATGTCAGCAGCAGCAACACTAAAGCTCCTCTCACTAAGAAAGCAAGATCATAATGAATCTAAAATGGCTGCTGCCAAGGAGCTGGGAGGGTCTGTGAGGGAGTGTCTGCTGCTGATTGGCTCTAATGTGTCAGAAGGCTGTGAGATACAGGGTCAAAGTTTCCTCAATGATGACACATAGGGGGCGGATCGAACATTGCATATGTTCGCCGGGAACTGTTCTCCGGCGAACAGTTCGCGGAATCACTAATCCTAGGCGTCAGATAGAAAGCGGGGAGGAGTGACGGCCATTGCAGGGGGAGTGACATAGTCAGGCGCGTGCCTGGGGAAAGCTCCTCCTGGGTTGCGGTGGGCCGAACAGCTCTAGTTAAAACTTTCTATCCGTACTGCGTTGTAGCCGGGCTCCGCTTTGTGTCAGCTGCCTGGGCCTGCTTCCCGCTTCATATGAGTTAGCTAGTTAGACAATGCCACTTAATGTTTGCTCAAGTTAAAAGTTTTGGGCATTTACATGTAGACATGTAAATAAGTTAGAGTTAAAGTTGAAGAAAGGCCCTGATGTTTTTGATAAATAACATGCAGGGGTGCCTCGTGATTAATAAATGACCTAAATGGTCTTTAAATCCCAACTGTTGTGGTGTCATTATTTATTCACTTAAGTAGATGATGTTAAGTGGGGTTCTTTCACATACGCACAACATCGCTCCTTTAATCCCTTAAGCTCCGTATGGAGCTTGATGCCCCGTGTTTCTGGCGAGCCTTCAGGCTCGCTGAAAACAGAAGTTATGAAGCATCGGTCTAAAGACAGCTGCTCCATAACCCGTCCACCTGTTCTGAGGCGGCAGACATAGATTGCCAGAAATCAATTGAAACCCCCTGCTAGCGCAAGAACTGCTGGTGCAATGATAAATGCAGAGAGTATATGCTGTCTGAATTTATCAATGTGCAGCAGACATGATCCACAATATCGGATCATGTCTGCTGGCACTATGATAATTAGGCCCCTATATCTATTTCCTCTTCTTCAGTGGGCGTGGTGATTTATTTCCTGTGCCCCCTCCTCAAGGGGGGTCTTACTCTGTTTTTGAACGCGTTACAACACCCCTATGTTCAGGGAGATTGTCAGCAGGCAAAGCCACTCCTGTTTCACCTTCTGAGCTGGAACCAGAGCAATCAATCATTTGTAGACTCTTATGTTTTCAAGCATATTACAAGTTGAAAGTAGACAAGCAGATGTGTACCACCGAGTGAGTGTAACACCTCTTGTAAAGGGTTAGGGCAAAAATAAAAGTTGCATGAAACACAAGATAAATACATTAAAATAAAGCATTACATTTACGTATACACTATCTAATAAAAATATTTATATAAATATTCATTAAAATATTATATAAAGGTTAAAAATTATATAGAAAACACACACACACACACATATATATATATATATATATATATATATATATATATATATATATATATATACATACATACATACATACATACTTTGGAGCCTTTTCCAGTTAAATACCTTTAGACATAAAAAAATTATTTTTTATTCAATTGTAATATTTAATAATATAGATAGATAGATAGATAGATAGATAGATAGATAAATATTTTACAGATAGATAGATATTGTGACAGGGTGAGAGAAGAAGTGTATATTAGCAGGAGATTGGAAAGGTCACTTTTTCCCCTCTAACAAAGTGTTAAATCACCATAGCTGATTCTGGTTAAATCATTTGGATCCTTTATAAGCAGTTCGGTATAGGAAAACAGTGTCTCATTGTGCAGGCTACTCCAGAGAGGGAGGAACTGAGACCTTGCTGCATGTCTGAATTTATAGCTGGCAGAAACAAGGGACTGGTGAGCAATAATTGTTCTATTCTGCTTATTTTGATTTGTTTTGCTAACTGGGGCCAGCTTAGCTGCCCAGTACTGGTTAGTAAGGAAATATTGAATGTATAGTTAGTCTCCTAAAATGGAGTAGGATTTTTTTTTTATGTTTGATTTAAAGGGGAAGTACACCCCATGTTTAAAACTGCTGATAAAAATAAAACAGCCTAAACAACTATATTTTGTGCTGAAGTGTCTATTCCTGCAAGGGCTTTGCCACAGTGGTATCAGAAGAGGGATTGTTAGTGTCTGCTTTACTACTCTGGAAGCCTTAAAGGTACAGACCCACATAAATATGTAGAATGTTTTACAGGCCCAGTTGAAGGCTGTGTCTATACAACAAGAAACTAATCGGCATTTCAACATGGGGATAGCTCCCAGGTCCCAAATGTTTGACTTAAAACATCTGTGAGATAATGGCTTAGACCAGAGGCCCAAATTCCTGCACAAATTGTTGAAATGCTAGTACTTGACAGATTCTTGCGAGAATTGCCCCGTGGCCTCTGTGAGTGGGTAGGACAAGGAAACCCCACTACATATGATTCTATGGTGGCTCAGGGGACCTTGAGAATGCCTTTCCTATGCCATCCAAATTTGTTTCAGAATCTCTGAAACAACACAAGACTTTTAGGACCCAGAGGCAGTAAACAGAAAGGGCGAGACTGAAGCTGAACCAGCAGATGGCTATCAGATAAACCACAGTTTGCCAAGAGTGGATTATTTGGGGAGGAACCCTGTAACCTGCTTTGATTGTGGTGCCAAAGGACATGTCAGGGCAGGATGCCCAAACCTACCAGAACCAATGCAATGTGCCCTAGGAGAAGAACCATTGGACTTTTGTGGACTTATTTGCCTTGTAGGCATGGGAGAAAGCATACACACCTTCCGGGTGTCAGTATGCTTTAATAAAAGAGATACAGATGCTATGGTGGACTCTGTCAGTACCTTAAATCTAGTGTCAGGAGATTTAGTGGAACAATCACAGTTGACAATAGGGGTACTGTGTATTCATGGGTGCACCGTTACTTATCCTACTGCTGTTATAAGTGTTTCTGCACTTGGGGAAATAACTGCTGTAGTGGTACCTAGGCTGCCCTTTCCCTTGGTTATAGGAAGAAACTTTCCAGAGTTTTACACCCTAATAGAGTTTCAAGTTACTCCTAAACAAGGAGAGACAGAGGTTGAAGAGAGGCATAGGAGTCCACGTGAAGTTTTCCCTTTTATTCACCCTGATTTGTATGCATCCAATCCCAAAAGGAGTAAATCTAGAAAAGATCACACGAAGAGTAAATACAGATGTAATAAAGCCCTTAATGAAGCTTTGTTAAATGAGCAGGGAACACGTAGTAAGAAAGGTGTGGCACAGAATCTGAAGTAGATCAGGGAAGTGAAATTACTGAAAATGTTCCCTGTGAACTAGACATTATTAGCAGTAGCTTTGGGTGAGAATAAGCTAATGATCCCTTGCTACACCATGCAAGGAACAGGGTAGTAGAGGTTAATGGAGCACTTGTAGAAGGTCAAACAAAAAGTGTATACCCCTATTTTATGGTTAAAAATGACCTTCTGTACTGAGTAATATCATAGGAATGTCAAGAGATAGAACAGCTAGTTGTGCCTTCCTCTCATACTAGCAAGGTGTTATTCACACTTTTTGGGTGGACATCTGGGGGTAGAGAAAACTCAGGAAAGGGTCCTGAGGAGGTTCTTTTGGCAAGGGGTTTACAAAGGAATAAAGAGATATTGTGCTTCCTGCCCAGAGTGCCAACTGTCATCTTCAAAACCCAAGTTAAGGGCTCCACTTATACCCCTCCCAATTACTGATGTACCATTTGATAGGATTGGTATGGACTTGCTAGGCCCATTAGAGAAATCAGCTTGTGGTCACCAATACGTTCTTGTTATTGATTATGCAACTCAATACCGTGAGGCTATTCTGCTACGTAAGGCTAATGCTAAAAATATAGCAAAAGATTGGTACAAGTTTTTTCATGGGTTTGGATCCCAAAAGAAATTTTAACGGACCAAGGTACTCCTTTTGTTTCCCGTCTCACAAAAGAGTTATGACAATTATTCAAAATACAGGCTTTGAAAACCTCAGTATATCACCCACAGACAGACAGCTAGTAGAGAGGTTTAACTGCACACTTAAGGGGATGTTAAGGAAAGTTGTTAGTAGAGATGGGAAGGATTGAGATCAACTGCTTCCTTACTTATTGTTTGCAGTCCATGAAATTCCCCAGAGCTCAATTTGTTTTTCTCCTTTTGAGCTTTTGTATGGTCGACATCCGAGTGGTATGTTGGACATACTAAAGGAAACTTGGGAGGAACAGGGAGTACCAGGTACTAATGTGGTGCAGCATATAGAGAAAATGCAGGAGCGAATGGCTCATGTTTTTCCCCTGGTTCGCCAATATATGGGAAAAGCTCAAGATGCTCAAAAATTGTATTATGATAAGAGTGCTACTGTAAGGCAATTTAAACAGGGTGACAGGGTAATGGTTTTGGTTCCTACAGCTGAGAGTAAGCTTTTGTCTCTTTGGCAGGGACCTTATGAAATTATAGAAAAGGTAAGCCCAGTGAATTATAAAGTTAGTCAGCCTGACCATCGTAGGAAGGAGCAAATATTCCACATAAATCTTCCTAAGCCATGAAAGGATAGAGAAGCATTACTAGCCCAGTTAGATAATCCCGGGGCTGAGCTACAAGTCTCAGAACAAGTAGTAACTATTTATCCAGAGCTAACACCTGAACAAGTAAAGGAAGTTAAGGAAATGGTGGAGAGGAATAAGGATGTTTTCTCGCCTATGCCAGGCAGAACACAAGAAATTGCCCATGATATTATTACTGAGCCTGGAGTAACCCTTAAATTAAAACCATACAGGATTCCTGAGGCAAAAAGAAAGGCTGTACGAGCAGAGGTTAGGAAAATGCTTAAAATAAATGTGATAGAAGAATCACATAGTAATTGGTCTAGCCCAATTGTTTTGGTACCTAAATCGGATGGTTCTATTCGATTTTGTAATGATTTTAGGAAATTAAATGAAGTGTCAAAGATTGATGCCTACCCGATGCCATGGGTTGATAAACTGGTAGAGAGGCTAGCTAAGGCCAGATTTCTTTCCACATTGGATTTAACAAAAGGGTATTGGCAGATACCACTCACTAAGCATGGCCGAGAGAAAACTGCCTTTGTAACCCCAGATGGTTTATTTCAATATAACGTAATGCCCTTTGGTCTCCATGGAGTTCCAGTCACTTTTCAGAGGCTCATGGATAAATTATTAAGACCACATGCACCACTATGCCGTTGCATACTTGGATGATGTCATAATCCATAGCACAGACTGGGACTCTCATTTGCAGAAAGTAAGTGGTAGACACCCTTAGCTGGGTTAACTGCCAACCCCTCCAAATGTTTTCTTGGATTGGCAGAGGCTAAGTATTTAGGTTACGTAGTGGGAAGGGGATTAGTGAAACCCCAATTAAACAAGGTAGGAGCTATACAGAATTGGTCCAGGCCTCTTAGGAAGAAGCAGGTTAGAGCCTTCTTGGGAATTGTGGGCTACTACCGCAGGTTCATACCTCATTTTGTGACTAGAGCTGCTCCTCTCACAGACTTCATTAAAGCCAGAAGTCCAGATACAGTAAGGTGGGACAGAAAGGCAGAGGAGGCCTTTATAAACCTTTGTTCAACATTGTGTGAGCAACCCGTCCTCGTGGCACCTGACTTTGATAAAGAGTTTTTCTTACAGACAGATGCCTCTGAGGTCGTTTTGGGTGCTGTATTGTCACAGTACATAGGTGAGGAAGAACATCCAGTGCTATATCTAAGCAGGAAATTGTTGCCTCGAGAACAGCGATATGCTGTGATAGAAAAAGAATGCTTAGCTATTAAGTGGGCTATGGAGACTCTAAAGTATTATTTACTGGGAAGGCGCTTCACTCTTGTCACTGACCATGCTCCGTTAAAATGGATGCACACCAACTAAGATAGAAACTCGCAAGTCACTAGATAGTTTTTGTCCTTACAAACATTTACTTTTGTAGTGAAACACAGAGCTGGTTTGCTCCATGTTAACGCTGATGCACTGTCTCTTGTGCATGGGCTTCTTGCAGCAGTCGCTTCACACACTGGTGTTGCGCTGGGGAGGGGGATGTGTGACAGTGTGAGAGAAGGAGTTTATATTAGCAGGATATTGGAAAGGTCATTTTTCCCCCTTTAACAAAGTTTTAATTTGTTAGTAGCTCACCACAGCTGATTCTGGTTAAATCATTTGGATCCTTTATAAGCAGTTCTGTAGAGGAAATCAGTGTCTCATTGTGCAGGCTACTCCAGAGGGGGAGGAACTGAAACCTTGCTGTATGTCTGAATTTATAGCTGGCAGAAATAAGAGACTGGTGAGCAAACATTGTTCTATTCTGCTTATTTTGATTTGTTTTGTTAGCTGCCCAGTACAGGTTAGTAAGGAAATATTGCATGTATAGTTAGTCTCCTAAAAAGGAGTAGGATTTTGTTTGTTTTATGTTTGATTTAATGGGGAAGCACACCCCATGTTTAAAAACACAATTTATGCTTACCTGATAAATTTATTTCTCTTGTGGTGTATCCAGTCCACGGATCATCCATTACTTGTGGGATATTCTCATTCCCAACAGGAAGTTGCAAGAGGACACCCACAGCAGAGCTGTAATATAGCTCCTCCCCTAACTGTCATAGCCAGTCATTCGACCGAAAACAAGCCGAGAAAGGAGGAACCATAGGGTGCAGTGGTTACTGTAGTTTAAATTTAAAAATTACCTGCCTTAAAATGACAGGGCGGGCCGTGGACTGGATACACCACAAGAGAAATAAATTTATCAGGTAAGCATAAATTGTGTTTTCTCTTGTAAGGTGTATCCAGTCCACGGATCATCCATTACTTGTGGGATACCAATACCAAAGCTAAAGTACACGGATGAAGGGACGGACAAGGCAGGAACCACTGCCCGTAAAACCTCTCTCCCAAATATAGCCTCCGAAGAAGCAAAAGTATCAAATTTGTAAAATTTTGAAAAAATATGAAGCGAAGACCAAGTCGTCGCCTTGCAAATCTGATCAAAAGAAGCCTCATTTTTAAAGGCCCAAGTGGAAGCCACAGCTCTAGTGGAATGAGCTGTAATCCTTTCAGGAGGTTGCTGTCCAGCAGTCTCATAGGCTAAGCGGATTAAGCTTCTTAGTCAAAAAGAAAAAGAGGTTGCCGAAGCCTTTTGACCTCTCCTCTGTCCAGAGTAGACAACAAACAAAGCAGATGTTTGACGAAAATCTTTAGTAGCTTGTAAGTAAAACTTTAAAGCACGGACCACGTCCAAATTGTGTAACACAAGGATGGAACAACAATCTCTTGATTGATATTCTTGTTAGATACCACCTTAGGTAAGAACCCAGGTTTGGTACGCAGGACTACCTTATCCGTATGAAAAATCATATAAGGAGAATCACATTGTAAGGCAGATAGCTCAGAAACTCTACGAGCCGAGGAAATAGCTACCAAAAAAAAAAAAGAACTTTCCAAGATAAAAGCTTGATATCTATGGAATGAAGAGGTTCAAACGGAACTCCTTGAAGAACCTTAAGAACCAAGTTTAAGCTCCATGGTGGAGCAACAGGTTTAAACACAGGCTTGATTCTAACTAAAGCCTGACAAAATGCCTGAACGTCTGGAACATCTGCCAGACGCTTAACTAGCTGACAATCCTTTTTCCAAACCTTCTTGGAGAAAAGATAATATCCTAGCAATCCTGACCTTACTCCATGAGTAACCCTTGGATTCACACCAATAAAGATATCTACGCCATACCTTATGGTAAATTTTCCTGGTGACAGGCTTTCGTGCCTGTCTTAAGGTAACAATAACTGACTCGGAGTAGCCACGCTTTGATAAAATCAAGCGTTCAATCTCCAGGCAGTCAGCCTCAGAGAAATTAGATTTGGATGGTTGAAAGGACCCTGAAGTAGAAGGTCCTGTTTCAGAGGCAGAGACCATGGTGGAAAGGATGACATGTCCCCTAGATCTGCATACCAGGTCCTGCGTGGCAATGCAGGTGCTATCAGAATCACCGATGCTCTCTCCTACTTGATCTTGGCAATCAGTCGAGGGAGCAGAGGAAACGGTGGAAACACATAAGCCAGGTTGAAAGACCAGGGCGCTGCTAGAGCATCTATCAGTGTCGCCTTGGAATCCCTGGACCTGGATCCGTAACACGGAAGCTTGGCGTTCTGGCGAGACGCCATGAGATCCAGTTCTGGTTTGCCCCAACGATGAATCAGTTGTGCAAATGCCTCCGGATGGAGTTCCCACTCTCCCGGATGAAAAGTCTGACGACTTAGAAAATCCGCCTCCCAGTGCTCTACACCTGGGATATGGATAGCTGATAGGTGGCAAGAGTGAATCTCTGCCCAGCGAATTATTTTTGAAACTTCTAACATCTCTAGGGAACTTCTAGTTCCCCCTTGATGGTTGATGTAAGCTACAGTCGTGATGTTGTCCGACTGAAATCTGATGTACCTCAGAGTTGCTAACTGAGGCCAAGCCTGAAGAGCCTTGAATATCGCTCTTAGTTCCAGAATATTTAATGCAAGGAGAGACTCCTCCTGAGTCCACGATCCCTGAGCCTTCAGGGAGTTCCAGACTGCACCCCAACCTAGAAGGCTGGCATTTGTCGTAACAATTGTACAATCTGGCCTGCGAAAGGTCATACCTTTGGACAGATGGACCCGAGATAGCCACCAGAGAAGAGAATCCCTGGTCTCTTGGTCCAGATTCAGTTGAGGGGACAAATCTGTGTAATCCCCGCTCCACTGACTGAGCATGCATAGTTGCAGCGGTCTGAGATGTAAGCGTGCAAACGGCACTATGTCCATTGCCGCTACCATTAAGCCGATTACTTCCATACACTGAACCACCGAAGGGCGTGGAATGGAATGAAGAAGCATTGATAACCTGGACTCCGTCAGGTGAATTTTCATTTCTACAGAATCTATCAGAGTCCCTAGAAAGGAAACTCTTGTGAGTGGGGATAGAGAACTCTTTTCCTCGTTCACTTTCCACCCATAAAACTACAGAAATGCCAGTACTACGTCCGTATGAGACTTGGCAATTTGGAAGTTTGACGCCTGTATCAGGATGTCGTCTAAATAAGGGGCTACTGCTATGCCCTGCGGCCTTAGGACCACCATAAGTGACCCTAGAACCTTTGTAAAGATTCTTGGGGCTGTAGCTAATCCAGAGGGAAGAGCTACAACTGGTAATGCCTGTCTTAAAAGGCAAACCTGAGAAACCGATGATGATCTTTGTGTATCGGAATGTGAAGATAAGCATCCTTTAGATCCACTGTAGTCATATATTGACCCTCCTGGATCAGTGGTAGGATGGTATGAATAGTTTCCATCTTGAACGACGGAACTTTGAGGAATTTGTTTAAGATCTTTAGATCCAAAATGGGTCTGAAGGTTCCCTCTTTTTTGGGAACCACAAACAGATTTGAGTAAAAACCCTGTCCCTGGTCCTCCTTTGGAACTGGATGGATCACTCCCATAACTAGGAGGACTCGTACACAGTGTAAGAATGCCTCTCTCTTTATCTGGTGTGCAGATAATTGTGAAAGGTGAAATCTCCCTTTTGGGGGGGAAGCTTTGAAGTCCAGAAGATATCCCTGGGATATAATTTCCAACGCCCAGGGATCCTGAACATCTCTTGCCCACGCCTGGGCAAAGAGTGAAAGTCTGCCCCCTACTAGATCCGTTCCCAGATAGGGGGCCGTTCCTTCATGCTGTCTTAGAGGCAGCAGCAGGCTTTTTTACCTGCTTACCTTTATTCCATGTCAGGTTTGGTCTCCAGACCATCTTGGATTGAGCAAAAGTTCCCTCTTGTTTATTAATAGAGGAAGTTGATGCCGCACCTGCCTTGAAGTTTTGAAAGGCACGAAAAATAGACTGTTTGGCCCTAGATTTGGACCTGTCCTGAGGAAGGGCATGACCTTTTCCTCCAGTGATATCAGCAATAATCTCCTTCAACCAGGCCCGAATAGGGTCTGCCCCTTGAAGGGAATGTTAAGTAGCTAAGATTTTGAAGTCACGTCAGCTGACCATGATCTAAGCCATAGCGCTCTGCGCGCCTGTATAGCAAAACCAGAATTCTTAGCCGTTAGTTTAGTCAAATGAACAATGGCATCAGAATAAAAGAATTGGCTAGCTTAAGTGCTCTAAGTTTGCCAAGTATGTCATCCAATGGAGTCGCTACCTGTAAAGCCTCTTCCAGAGACTCAAACCAGTACGCCGCAGCAGCAGTGACAGGGGCAATGCATGCAAGGGGCTGTAGGATAAAACCTTGTTGAATAAATATTTTCTTAAGGTAACCTCTAATTTTTTATCCATTGGATCTAAAAAAAAAAAAAAAAAAAGCACAACTGTCCTCGACAGGGATAGTAGTACGCTTTACTAGAGTAGAAACTGCTCCCTCCACGTTAGGGACTGTCTGCCATAAGTCCCATGTGGTGGCGTCTATTGGAAACATTTTTCTAAAAATAGGAGGGGAAGAGAATGGCACACCTGGTCTATCCCATTCCTTATTAATAATTTCTGTAAACCTTTTTAGGTATTTGGAAAAACATCAGTACACACCGGCACTGCAAAGTATTTATCCAGTCTACACAATTTCTCTGGCACTGCAATGGTATCACAGTCATTCAGAAGAGCTAAAACCTCCCTAAGCAACATGCGGAGGTGTTCAAGCTTAAATTTAAATGTAGAAATATTAGAATCAGGTATCTTTCCTGAGTCATTAACATCACCCACTGACTGAAGCTCTCTTTCCTCAGCTTCTCCATATTGTGAGGCAGTATCAGACATGGTTCTTAAAGCGTCAGTATGCTCTGCATTTTGTCTCACCCCAGAGCTATCTCGTTTACCTCTAAGTTCAGGTAGTCTGGCTAATACCGCTGACAGTGTATTATCCATGACTGCCGCCATGTCTTGTAAAGTAAACGCTATGGGCGCCCTAGATGTACTTGGCGCCATTTGAGCGTGAGTCCCTTAAGCAGGAGTCAAAGGGTCTGACACGTGGGGAAAGTTAGTCGGCATAACTTCCCCCTCGTCAGATTCCTCTGGTGATACATTTTTTAAAGACAGAAAATTATCTTTATTGCATAAAATGAAATCAGTACATTTGGTACACATTCTAAGAGGGGGTTCCACCATGGCTTTTAAACATAATAAACAAGGAGTTTCTTCTATGTCAGACATGTTTATACAGAATAGCAATGAGACTAGCAAGCTTGGAAAACACTTTAAATCAAGTTAACAAGCAAATATAAAAAACGGTACTGTGCCTTTAAGAGAAACAAATTTTATCAGAATTTGAAAAACAGTGAAAAAAATGCAGTAAATCAAACAAAATTTTTACAGAGTGTATAATAGGCTAACAGAGCATTGCACCCACTTGCAAATGGATGATTAACCCCTTAGTTCAAAAAACGGATCAAAAAAAAGCTGTGGCCCTACCTTCCCCAATAAACGACTTTGGAAAGCCTTTGGGCCCTTTAGAGATGTCCTATAGCATTCAGAGGGCCTTTGAGGGAAGCTGGATGTCACAGTTTGTAATTTTAACTGCACCAACTGTAACTTTTATACTACAACAGTGGAAATTGTTTCTAGTCAAAATTTAAGCCAGCCATGTGGAAAAAACTAGGCCCCAATAAAGTTTTATCACCAAAGCATATATAAAAATGATTAAACATGCCAGCAAACGTTTTATATTGTAAATATCATAAGGGTATTACCCCTGGGAGTAAGCATGATACCAGTCGTTATTAAATCACTGTATTCAGGCTTAACTTACATTAATCCGGTATCAGCAGCATTTTCTAGTGTTTTCCATCTCTAGAAAAAATTATAACTGCACATACCTGATAGCAGAATAAACTGCACGCCATTCTCTCGCTGAAGTTACCTCATCTGTGTAATCCCCTCAGACATATGTGAGAATAGCAATGGATCTTAGTTACAACCTGCTAAGATCATAGAAACCTCAGGCAGATTCTTCTTCTATTTACTGCCTGAGATAAAATAGCACAACTCTGGTACTATTTAAAAATAACAAACTTTTGATTGAAGAAAATAAACTAGCTATATTTAACCACTCTCTCCTACAACGTCCTAGCTTGTTGAGAGTTGCAAGAGAATGACTGGCTATGACAGTTAGGGGAGGAGCTATATTACAGCTCTGCTGTGGGTGTCCTCTTGCAACTTCCTGTTGGGAATGAGAATATCCCACAAGTAATGGATGATCCGTGGACTGGATACACCTTACAAGAGAAACTGCTAATAAAAATAAAACAGCCTAAACAACTATATTTCGTGCTGAAGTGACTATTTCTGCAAGGGCTTTGAAACAATATATATATATATATATATATATATATATATATAACATTTTCTTATTTGTGAAGAACATTGAAATATAAAATGTTCATATGTTCATAACTCACATCAAGTTGAGCGCATTTGGTCCAACATGGTGCTAGTTTCCATTGAGGTGGTAAAGTGTGGAGACCAGGGATAGGCAAGGTGTCCGTACACAAACACTGGTGTCCGTGACTAGGCCTTGCAGTGTCCGCCACAACCTTTGTATATTTTTTGTTTCTGATTAAATAATAGGAATTAAAAAAAAGAAAGATGTAGTGTGAATAAAGTTAGTGGCTTGTCAAGAGACTGCTAGTGATATTGGGTGATAAATTATGGAATAAATAAAGCATGAGTGAAATACTGGATGTGTATCTGCATCTGTATAATAACACCCAGCTCTTTACAAAGACACAGAAGTGATACTGGCATATGCGTATAGCAAGACAAGGGCTGGTTATAGGATCAGTAGTATCTGCATCAGTATAATAACACCCAGCACTATATAATGACACAGTAGTGACACTGGCACATGGGTATAGCCAGAGGAGGGCTGGTTATAGGGTCAGTGGTATCTGCATAAGTATAATAACACCCAGCACTATACAAAGACACAGTAGTGACACTGGCTCATGGGTATAGTCAGAGGAGGGCTGGTTATAGGATCAGTGGTATCTGCATCAGTATAATAACACCCAGCACTATATAATGACACAGTAGTGACACTGGCACATGCGTATAGCCAGAGGAGGACTGATTATAGGATCAGTGGTATCTGCATCAGTATAATAACACTAAGCACTATATAAAGACACAGTAGTGACACTGGCTCATGGGTATAGCCAGAGGAGGGCTGGTTATAGTATCAGTGGTATCTGCATCAGTATAATAACACCCAGCACTATATAATGATACAGTAGTGACACTGGCTCATGGGTATAGCCAGAGGAGAGCTGGTTATAGGATCAGTGGTATCTGCATCAGTATAATACCACCATCTCTATACAAAGACACAGTAGTGACACTGACACATGCGTATAGCCAGAGGAGGACTGATTATAGGATCAGTGGCATCTGTATCAGTATAATACCACCCAGCGCTATATAATGACACAGTAGTGACACTGGCTCATGGGTATAGACAGAGGAGGGCTGGTTATAGGATCAGTGGTATCTGCATCAGTATGATAACACCAAGCACTATAAAAACAAAATTTATGCTTACCTGATAAATTCCTTTCTCCTGTAGTGTGGTCAGTTCACGGGTCATCATTACTTCTGGGATATTAACTCCTCCCCAACAGGAAGTGCAAGAGGATTCACCCAGCAGAGCTGCTATATAGCTCCTCCCCTCTACGTCACCTCCAGTCATTCGACCAAGGACCAACGAGAAAGGAGAAGCCAAAGGGTGTAGTGGTGACTGGAGTATAATTCAAATTTTTTTTACCTGCCATAAAAAACAGGGTGGGCCGTGGACTGACCACACTACAGGAGAAAGGAATTTATCAGGTAAGCATAAATTTTGTTTTCTCCTGTTAAGTGTGGTCAGTCCACGGGTCATCATTACTTCTGGGATACCAATACCAAAGCTAAAGTACACGGATGACGGGAGGGACAGGCAGGCTCTTTATACGGAAGGAACCACTGCCTGAAGAACCTTTCTCCCAAAAACAGCCTCCGAAGAAGCAAAAGTGTCAAATTTGTAAAATTTGGAAAAAGTATGAAGAGAAGACCAAGTTGCAGCCTTGCAAATCTGTTCAACAGAAGCCTCATTCTTAAAGGCCCAAGTGGAAGCCACAGCTCTAGTAGAATGTGCTGTAATTCTTTCAGGAGGCTGCTGTCCAGCAGTCTCATAGGCTAACCGTATTATGCTACGAAGCCAAAAAGAGAGAGAGGTAGCCGAAGCTTTTTGACCTCTCCTTTGACCAGAATAAACGACAAACAGGGAAGACGTTTGTCGAAAATCCTTAGTTGCCTGTAGATAAAATTTCAGGGCACGGACTACATCTAGATTGTGTAGCAGACGTTCCTTCTTCGAAGAAGGATTAGGACACAAAGATGGAACCACAATCTCTTGATTGATATTCCTGTTAGTGACCACCTTAGGTAGGAACCCAGGTTTAGTACGCAGAACTACCTTGTCTGAATGAAAAATCAGATAAGGAGAATCACAATGTAAGGCAGATAACTCAGAGACTCTTCGAGCCGAGGAAATCGCCATTAAAAACAGAACTTTCCAAGATAACAGCTTGATATCAATGGAATGAAGGGGTTCAAACGGAACACCCTGTAAAACATTAAGAACTAAGTTCAAACTCCATGGTGGAGCAACAGTTTTAAACACAGGCTTGATCCTAGCTAAAGCCTGACAAAAAGCTTGAACGTCCGGAACTTCTGACAGACGTTTGTGTAAAAGAATGGACAGAGCTGAAATCTGTCCCTTTAAGGAACTAGCGGATAAACCCTTTTCTAAACCTTCTTGTAGAAAAGACAATATCCTCGGAATCCTAACCTTACTCCATGAGTAACTCTTGGATTCGCACCAATATAAGTATTTGCGCCATATCTTATGGTAATTTTTCTGGTAACAGGCTTCCTAGCCTGTATTAAGGTATCAATAACTGACTCAGAAAAACCACGTTTTGATAAAATCAAGCGTTCAATTTCCAAGCAGTCAGCTTCAGAGAAATTAGATTTTGATGTTTGAAGGGACCCTGGATCAGAAGGTCCTGTTTCAGAGGTAGAGACCAAGGTGGACAGGATGACATGTCCACTAGATCTGCATACCAAGTCCTGCGTGGCCATGCAGGCGCTATTAGAATCACTGATGCTCTCTCCTGTTTGATTCTGGCAATCAATCGAGGGAGCATCGGGAAGGGTGGAAACACATAAGCCATCCCGAAGGTCCAAGGTGCTGTCAAAGCATCTATCAGAACCGCTCCCGGATCCCTGGATCTGGACCCGTAACGAGGAAGCTTGGCGTTCTGTCGAGACGCCATGAGATCTATCTCTGGTTTGCCCCAACGTCGAAGTATTTGGGCAAAGACCTCCGGATGAAGTTCCCACTCCCCCGGATGAAAAGTCTGACGACTTAAGAAATCCGCCTCCCAGTTCTCCACTCCCGGGATGTGGATTGCTGACAGGTGGCAAGAGTGAGACTCTGCCCAGCGAATTATCTTTGATACTTCCATCATTGCTAGGGAGCTTCTTGTCCCTCTCTGATGGTTGATGTAAGCTACAGTCGTGATGTTGTCCGACTGAAACCTGATGAACCCCCGAGTTGTTAACTGGGGCCAAGCCAGAAGGGCATTGAGAACTGCTCTCAATTCCAGAATGTTTATTGGTAGGAGACTCTCCTCCTGATTCCATTGTCCCTGAGCCTTCAGAGAATTCCAGACAGCGCCCCAACCTAGTAGGCTGGCGTCTGTTGTTACAATTGTCCAGTCCGGCCTGCTGAATGGCATCCCCCTGGACAGATGTGGCCGAGAAAGCCACCATAGAAGAGAATTTCTGGTCTCTTGATCCAGATTCAGAGTAGGGGACAAGTCTGAGTAATCCCCATTCCACTGACTTAGCATGCACAATTGCAGCGGTCTGAGATGTAGGCATGCAAAGGGTACTATGTCCATTGCCGCTACCATTAAGCCGATCACCTCCATGCATTGAGCTACTGACGGGTGTTGAATGGAATGAAGGACACGGCTTGCATTTTGAAGCTTTGTTAACCTGTCTTCTGTCAGGTAAATCTTCATTTCTACAGAATCTATAAGAGTCCCCAAGAAGGGAACTCTTGTGAGTGGAAAGAGAGAACTCTTCTTTTCGTTCACCTTCCATCCATGCGACCTTAGAAATGCCAGTACTAACTCTGTATGAGACTTGGCAGTTTGAAAGCTTGAAGCTTGCATCAGAATGTCGTCTAGGTACGGAGCTACCGAAATTCCTCGCGGTCTTAGTACCGCCAGAAGAGCACCCAGAACCTTTGTGAAGATTCTTGGAGCCGTAGCCAATCCGAATGGAAGAGCTACAAACTGGTAATGCCTGTCTAGAAAGGCAAACCTTAGATACCGGTAATGATCTTTGTGAATCGGTATGTGAAGGTAAGCATCCTTTAAATCCACTGTGGTCATGTACTGACCCTTTTGGATCATGGGTAAAATTGTCCGAATAGTTTCCATTTTGAACGATGGAACTCTTAGGAATTTGTTTAGGATCTTTAAATCCAAGATTGGCCTGAAAGTTCCCTCTTTTTTGGGAACCACAAACAGATTTGAGTAAAACCCTTGTCCTTGTTCCGACCGCGGAACCGGATGGATCACTCCCATTAATAAAAGATCTTGTACGCAGTGTAGAAACGCCTCTTTCTTTATTTGGTTTGTTGACAACCTTGACAGATGAAATATCCCTCTTGGGGGAGAGGATTTGAAGTCCAGAAGGTATCCCTGAGATATGATCTCTAACGCCCAGGGATCCTGGACATCTCTTGCCCAAGCCTGGGCGAAGAGAGAAAGTGTGCCCCCCACTAGATCCGTTCCCGGATCGGGGGCCCTCAATTCATGCTGTCTTAGGGGCAGCAGCAGGTTTCCTGGCCTGCTTGCCCTTGTTCCAGGACTGGTTAGGTCTCCAGCCTTGTCTGTAGCGAGCAACAGCTCCTTCCTGTTTTGGTGCAGAGGAAGTTGATGCTGCTCCTGCTTTGAAATTACGAAAGGAACGAAAATTAGACTGTCTAGCCTTAGGTTTGGCTCTGTCAGGGCATGGCCTTTACCTCCTGTAATGTCAGCGATAATTTCTTTCAACCCGGGCCCGAATAAGGTCTGCCCTTTGAAAGGTATATTAAGCAATTTAGATTTAGAAGTAACGTCAGCTGACCAGGATTTTAGCCACAGTGCTCTGCGCGCCTGAATGGCGAATCCGGAATTCTTAGCTGTAAGTTTAGTTAAATGTACTACGGCATCCGAAATAAATGAGTTAGCTAACTTAAGGGCTTTAAGCTTGTGTGTAATCTCATCTAATGGAGCTGATTCAAGTGTCTCTTCCAGAGACTCAAACCAAAATGCTGCTGCAGCCGTGACAGGCGCAATGCATGCAAGAGGTTGCAATATAAAACCTTGTTGAACAAACATTTTCTTAAGGTAACCCTCTAACTTTTTATCCATTGGATCTGAAAAGGCACAGCTATCCTCCACCAGGATAGTGGTACGCTTAGCTAAGGTAGAAACTGCTCCCTCCACCTTAGGGACCATTTGCCATAAGTCCCGTGTGGTGGCGTCTATTGGAAACATCTTTCTAAATATCGGAGGGGGTGAGAACGGCACACCGGGTCTATCCCACTCCTTAGTAACAATTTCAGTAAGTCTCTTAGGTATAGGAAAAACGTCAGTACTCGCCGGTACCGCAAAATATTTATCCAACCTACACATTTTCTCTGGTATTGCAACTGTGTTACAATCATTCAGAGCCGCTAACACCTCCCCTAGTAATACACGGAGGTTTTCCAGCTTAAATTTAAAATTTGAAATATCTGAATCCAGTTTGTTTGGATCAGAACCGTCACCCGCAGAATGAAGCTCTCCGTCCTCATGTTCTGCAAATTGTGACGCAGTGTCTGACATGGCCCTAATATTATCAGCGCACTCTGTTCTCACCCCAGAGTGATCACGCTTACCTCTTAGTTCTGGTAATTTAGCCAAAACTTCAGTCATAACAGTAGCCATATCCTGTAATGTGATTTGTAATGGCCGCCCAGATGTACTCGGTGCTACAATATCACGCACCTCCCGAGCGGGAGATGCAGGTACTGACACGTGAGGCGAGTTAGTCGGCATAACTCTCCCCTCGTTGTTTGGTGAAATATGTTCAATTTGTACAGATTGACTTTTATTTAAAGTAGCATCAATGCAGTTAGTACATAAATTTCTATTGGGCTCCACTTTGGCTATAGCACATATAGCACAGATATCTTCCTCTGAATCAGACATGTTTAACACACTAGCAAATAAACTAGCAACTTGGAAATACTTTTCAAGTAATTTACTATAATATGAAAACGTACTGTGCCTATAAGAAGCACAGAAAAAGTTATGACAGTTGAAAATTAATAAACTGAAAAGTTATAGCATCAAATCTTTGTAAAAAAAACACAATTTTAGCAAAGGATTGCTCCCATTAGCAAAGGATAACTAACCCTGATAGCAGAAAAAAAATACAGAAATAAACGTTTTTTATCACAGTCAACTACAATCTCACAGCTCTGCTGTGAGTGATTACCTCCCTCAAAACAAGTTTTGAAGACCCCTGAGTTCTGTAGAGATGAACCGGATCATGCAGGGAAGACAATAAACTTCTGACTGAATTTTTTGATGCGTAGCAAAAGCGCCAAAAAAGGCCCCTCCCCCTCACACACAACAGTGAGAGAGATCAGTAAACTGTCATAAATTAAATAAAACGACTGCCAAGTGGAAAAAAATAGTGCCCAAAACATTTTTTCACCCAGTACCTCAGAAAATTAAACGATTTTACATGCCAGCAAAAAAACGTTTAACATTAAATAAATTAAGTGTTATTAAAAAGCCTGTTGCTAGTCCCTGCAAATTAGGCTAAAGTCTTATGCATACAGTATAATTCCAGTGAAGTGCCATTCCCCAGAATACTGAAGTGTAAAATATACATACATGACAGCCTGATACCAGTTGCTGCTACTGCATTTAAGGCTGAGTTTACATTATATCGGTATGGCAGAATTTTCTCATCAATTCCATTGTCAGAAAATAATAAGCTGCTACATACCTCTTTGCAGATTAATCTGCCCGCTGTCCCCTGATCTGAAGTTTACCTCTCCTCAGATGGCCGAGAAACAGCAATATGATCTTAACTACGCCGGCTAAAATCATAGAAAAAACTCAGGTAGATTCTTCTTCAAATTCTACCAGAGAAGGAATAACACACTCCGGTGCTATTATAAAATAACAAACTTTTGATTGAAGGTATGAAACTAAGTATAATCACCACAGTCCTCTCACACATCCTATCTATTCGTTGGGTGCAAGAGAATGACTGGAGGTGACGTAGAGGGGAGGAGCTATATAGCAGCTCTGCTGGGTGAATCCTCTTGCACTTCCTGTTGGGGAGGAGTTAATATCCCAGAAGTAATGATGACCCGTGGACTGACCACACTTAACAGGAGAAATAATGTTTTTAATTTCAAATGTACCTTGGTGTCCTTCACTAAGGTCTGTTCTTTGGAAAATGTCCGCCACAGGCTTTGTCTGTGCCTATCCCTGGTGGAAACTGGTGGTAACATAAAAAACATCTCCATAGACTTTAATGGAAATAGTTTTTATCACCAGTTTCCACAATTTGCCACCTCAATGGAAAGTAGGCCATGGTCGGGTTAGTGCGCAAACTCTATTGAAGTCTATGGGCTGAAAAAGTTAACTCTGTTGCAATGACTGAAGTCCAGAAGTTTGCATACAACGGGTTTTGCTTGGGCACAAATCATTTACTTTCAACTTGTAATGTGCGCATACCCCCCACATTAAAGGTTTACTTCCAGCGGTGTTAGCGCTCAAGCCAAAACGCTAAATATCACTCCACTTGTAAGCTAGCCAATGTATTTTATATACAGCAACATTAACTACAATTGTTACTGATTTGAGGTGTGTTCTTTAACTAATTAATGCCCTCACTTATTAATTGAGCCAGTGACAACATATTACAGGAAAAAGGAAGTCAAATTGTTCCTGGTGTAGCATTAAATACACTCTAAGAAAGAACAACATCATGTGCCATCTGTAATTAATAATATAGTTGTTAATAAGTCATTTACATAACAGGAAGGCTTTAACAATTAGAAAATGTTAGTGGTGTATTTAAATATGAAATCATCAAATCTATTTAAAGGGTCAGTAAACCTAAAAAATAATGTTATATAATTCTGCACATAGTGCAGAATTATATAACATTATATTAGTGCAAGTTTTTTATTATATAAAATCTCCAGCATTTTTAATAAAAATAAGAGGGTTTTACAGACCCGCCCTCTGTGCTCCACTGAGCGGGTCTGGTTTTTCTTCAAAGCGCATCGGGCCAGCTGTATAGTCACAGCCCGGCCAGACCGTGCCATTACATTCAATGCAGCTCGCTCCTGCTCTGTCTAAAAAACTTGCACTAATATAATGTTATATAATTCTGCACTATGTTTACTGGCCCTTTAAAGCATCAGCGTCAAGGTTATTTGCACAGCTAGTATGATACAAATGTCTATGCTCTACCTTCTCACAGTAGGCTACATGCTATACATTAGACATGAGCGTTTCGTTTTGGACAAATTTTAGCCAATTCAGAGATTTGAATGCATCTGAATTTCTGAATCGGAAAATCACGAAAAATTCCGAAATATAATAAATAAGTTTCCTAATTTTCGGATACATTATTTATACTGTGAATTTTTCATTGCTCTAATCTAAACTGCAGTTCCCCTACATCGCCGACACTAACTAAACCTATTAACCCCTAAACCAAAGTTCCCAAACATCGCCGACACAAACTAAACCTATTAACCCCTAAACCACCGTTTCCAAACTGCCAAAACTAACTAAACCTATTAACCCCATACCGCATTTTCCAAACATCTCCAAAACTAACTAAACCTATTAACTCCTAAACCGCAGTTCCCCGACATCGCTGACACAAACTAAACCTATTAACCCCTAAACCGCATTTCCCAAACATCGCTGACACAAACTAAACCTATTAACCCCTAAACTGTAGGTCCCAAACATCGCAGTCACTAAGCCTATTAACCCCTAAACCGCAGTTCCCAAACATCGCCGACACTAACTGAACCTATTAACCTCTAAACCGCTGTATACCCACATCGCCAACACTAACTAAACCTATTAACCCCTAAAACGCTGGCTCCCACATCGCAAAAACCTATATTAAACTCAGTGGCATCACTAGGGTTGGTGTCACCCGGCGCGGTACGTTATGGTGTCACCCCCCCTCCCCCCAGAAAGCAAACACACAAACACAAAAACACAGGCACACACACATACAAACACTCAGACACACTTAAAAACACACTCGGATGCACACACAAACACTCGGAAACACACTCAGACACACACAAAAACACTCAGACACATGCACAAAAACACTCAGGCACACACACAGAAACACTCAGATACACACACACACACAAAAACACTCAGACACACAAAAACACTCAAACACTGACAAAAACACTCAGACACACACACATACAAAATATGTAAACTGCACTGCATTTATTATAAAGCTCAGGCCTAGAGCTGCTCCCTGGCTCAGCAGAGCATCAAATGAAAGATAAACAGAGCACTCTAAAAATAAATCACTAAAGAAAAGGTTTAGGTGCGCAAACTATGAAAATTCTGCTCTCTGACTCTGTTCCAAGTCTGTCAGTGCACCGCCCTGGGCTGCATGTCTACCGCTTCTTATGGCCAAGCACATCTGCTCTCTGCTCACCCCCAGACCCCCAACTGCCCTCCCCTCCTACCTCTTCAGTCTGAACTTAGTGTACCGTAACTTTAGAGACAGTGTCAGACAGTCATCCCCCTCAGGATTTCCCAGTTCCCGTTTAGAGAGACAGCACAGCAGCGAGTGACTCCACTGCTCCACATGCCACTGAGCAGTGAGCACAGATAGACAGGCAGGTTTAGGCTAGTAGCACAACTTTGCAAGCCCCACAGCACGCCCACAACATTCATAGTGAAATTGGGCAGTGGAGGAGCAAAGTACAAACAAGCAAAAGCAGCCAGGAAAACTATTTGTGGAAATTGCAGCGCTGGCTCAAAAATATGTGTCTACAACTTCCCCAGTCCCACTAATGTTCACAAATGCTGGCCCCTCTAATAAAAAATATATGCATCTCTACATTGTATTTCTTTGAATTTCAATAAAATTAAAAAATTAAAAAAAAAAAAAAAAAAAATTTGTGGTGGTGTCACCCCCTGGAGGGTGTCACCCAGGTGCGGCCCGCACCCCCCGCACCCCCTAGTGACGCCACTGATTAAACTATATTGATCCCTAAATCCAACACCGCCTAATTTTAACATAATTAAAATAGACATAAATTAAAGTTATTCTAACTACCTATTTAAAAATAAATACAAACGTACTTGTGAAATAAAAATAAAACCTAAGCTAATTACAATATAACTATTTCTTAACTACCTAGTTAAAATAAATACAAACTTACCTGTATAAAAAATAAAACCTAAGCTTACACTAATAAAACCTAATATTATAAAAATTAAAAACCTAACATTACAAAAAAAATTACAACTGCAATTACAAAAAATAATAAACACTACAATTATAAAAAATAATGAAATTATCCAAACTAATAAAAATTATTCCTATTCTAATACCCTGTTTAAAAAAACACCCCAAAATAAAAAAAAATCCTAATCTATAATAAACTACAAAGGGCCCTTAAAAGGGCCTGTTGTAGGGCATTGCCCTAACGTTAAACAGCTCTTTTGCAAACAAATAAAAACAAACACTTCCTAACATTACAAACCCCCACCCCCCCAAACCCACAAAATAAAAAACTTACTTAAAAAAAACTAATCTACCCATTGCCCTAAAAAGGGCATTTGTATGGGCATTGCCCTTAAAATGGCATTCAGCTGGGGCGGAGCCAACAGCTGAAGCAGTCAGACGCATATCCCTGCAGCTCCTCGACTAAGACAAAAATTTACTATATAATTATAGGGAAAAAGTGAGATATTTGGGCATATTAATGGACAACAACTGACCCCTGCTTAGGGATCACCTTAAGAAACATTTTTTGACCAAAATACTCTATTCTGACATCTAACGCAGCGGGCCTATGAGCTTCTGGCGATAAGTCGCACTGGTCTGGACCCATTGTAGCTGTTTTACTCTGAACTGAGCTACAATTATACAGCATCTGAATATGGATGAGATACGGATGCTTTTTTCTGAGATAGCACATAAGATGCAAACTAACTTGCTTGAAATAACGCATATACTGAGTGAACCATGTGCTCTGAAGGCCGACACTATGTGCAAGATGGCGGAAGGCAGAGCCGACAAGCTGCAGAAACACACTGCAAATATTGCTCCTTACATGGCCGATGAAAAGAGGATCCATTGGTTGCAACTTGGGGGAGAAGATGTGTCTTTAAACCCTGCATCGCACACATGTGAATTGAGCAATGGTCTTCCTACACACAGCTGTGCTGTGTCCATGCGACGAAGCGGAGCTGATTTACCACCCTGCCCTCCAAGTACTCACACTGCTACAGCCACTTCTCTGAGGCAGGATCGGATGCAAGACGGTGCTGATGCCGACAAAAGCCAGCCACGTTTTTTTTTAAAAATCTATCAGGAGCTTCTAGGAGACAGCCCGCAACTAAACGATCTCATCGGAGATAGTCACCATGGATATGTGGATCACGCACCCGACTTAGCCTTGCTTGCTCCACCGCCTGCTGGGTATAGATCAGTGTACCTGCTGCAAGCACTCGCACTTTGGAATACACTGGATAAACGTGGAGTTGGCTAGAGCTATACCTGAGCTTGGGCGTAGAGGGGTCTGGAGACGCCATGCCGATATTGGAAAAAAGAAACTCTCGGTATGACATTTCATGTGCTCATTCTGATCAAATTCACGCTTTACTCATGTTGATCTGTTGCTCCGGACTGACGTAAGGTTATATCCTTAGTAAGAGACCTTTATTTCTCCTGAAACACTCTTGGGAGGACATTAAATCCTTCGTTAACCTCCACATAATTTTGAATATGTGACCTGATTCAGGCGCCAGGTTTCTATTGTTGGGACATCTGGTGAAAGTTGATCAGTCTGATAAGTGTGCCTAACATATTACACTTCATGCTTGTTTATTGATATGCTTTGGTTTTTGTATAATCCCCTAGCTGCATTAACGTTTTTCTCCTTAGGACTATCCTAAACTTACAACAAGCTATTAAAATATATGGTGAAAAGTAATTATACACAGGCTGCTGAATTTTCTAAATCTCTTACTGTACTTATGCACTTGTTCATTTGAGTGGATCAGCTAATATACAGGCGGCTTAGCTTACATATTTTAATCAATTTGTCATACCCAGGTTTGTTATTTAGCATACACTAACCATGTAGGCAGAGGCACTCACCCCCTCATACTGCTGTTTTCTACTGAACTGTTTACTATTAAAACTTATGTCTTGTGGGTACAGCTTATGTAAAGGTTTATGCGCACTGTTACTTCAAGGCTGTAAAACTGAGCTCCATACACAGTCAGCGTAAATTAGAGATAATATACATGTCAAGTGGGAAAGGATAGCACGTGTGTATTACTTATCAAGTGTGATGTTGGGCTGGAGTGTGACTCACGTCTAATTATACCTAGCCGCATAAATATACATTTACCGCAATTGTTAGCAGATTTCCCCAATAACAGCCTAAATCATGGTCCTTCAGGGTGCCTAAGAATATGGCCGTACACCACTTGATTGTCGCTCATTTGACAGTCTGTCTGTTTCACGGCTCTATAACCTGTCCAGCTCTCATTACTCTCACTGTCATGACCCCTCTACACGATCTATGAGAGAACATGTGGCACATTTTCCTAAGACATAGAGATCTAGCGATGCTATATGTTTGCTTTTTTTTTCTTTTCTTTTTATTGCCCCACATATTCTACAGCAGTTTTTTCATGTACTCTGTTCAAGTTTTTTATAGCCTACAGTTAAGAGACATACATATAAGCCAACTAGACCACGCTAAATGAGATATGTAAATTTATTGTATGACTGAGGTCTATATGATTTGTGCTGTTAAGTAACTATATGCATGACAATACTCATCCATAGTCCTACTGTATGCAATGTGTCCCAGCTCCAGCTTTGGGAATTAGATATATAGATATGCCCTTTATCTCTTATAGAATCCCTTACCCACTGTTAAGTTTCCTCCTACACTGTGATACCAGCCTACTCACATATTCAAATTTTCCCAGGGATACTGCTATTATTGCTGTATGCTTATCTGATCTTTAAGCTTAAAATATCTACAGAGAGCCCATAGAAGCAGAAGGGTAAAATGTGTCTCTCTTAACAATACCTTTCCACTTGTGTAACTCATACTAGTATGTAGGACTGAAATAGGGTCTTATAATATATAGACAATAGGTTCATGTTAAATTTCGATGACTATATTAGCAATCTAACCTACTATATTACACATTTGTGATACTATTTAAGGCTTATATATATGCTTTACCATTATAGGGTATGTACAGTATATTCAGTTAGTCTAATATTAGAAGTTAGCTCAGCTATTTAACTCCTAGTTTTACATCTATATGTTTAGTATGGTTTGTCTATCACACTGTGTGTTCTCCTTGCTTAGTCTTTAAATGACATACCCACCTACTAAGAACCAAGCCTATATGGTCATGTTAGCTTGAATATCATATATATCCCGTATACAGCCTAGCCCATATGAATATTGGTAGCAGTTAATGTATATAATTCACATATTACTTCAGCCGTACTAGCTCTGATAGCTGGGCCTGAGGCTATATGTGCATAATACCTATGCAGAAATCGTTAAGCATAGTAGGTATTTGACCCGGATAGGATTATTTGACTCATAAGATATTCTGCCCCTGCAAACCTGCTTATTTTAACACTCTGGCTGGCAGAATGACACTGGGCATTTGGCTATGTCATCTCATAATTGTCCCTATGAATTCTTTAATACAACTAATCCTCACAGGAAGTTCTTCCCTATGGCTCCATCCCCCCTATTTCAAAAGCGGTGCTTACCCGCTGAATCTCCCCCTCCCCCCCTTTATCATATTTTCAGTCTATGCTACTTTTTGGCCCAGTAGAGGCCATAGAACTGACTACCATGTACTATCTCATTTCCATGAAACTAATGGACTTATTAGAGACCTGTTAACTAGTCAGCTAGCTACGCCATTATATACATAAAATTTGAGGTTTGAGATTCTTGTCTATTTTAAGGCATTGTTATTCTTTCTGTTGTATTTGATTTTTATTGCCTTGCTATGTTCAGATTTGTTTATTGACAATTGATGTAAACACATTTACTATCACAAACCTATTATTGTATGTTGTTATCTTCAAGCCTAAACCTCAATAAAAAATAATTAAAAAAAAAAAAATGGCATTCAGCTCTTTTTTGGTCCAAAGCCCTAATCTAAAAAAATAAAACACCCCCCCAAAAAAAAAACTAACACTAACCCCAAAATCGGTACTCACAGTTGCTGAAGTCCGGGCGAAAGATCTTCATCCCAGCGGCGAAGCATCTTCATCCAGCCGGCTCCATCTTCATCCATTGTAGAACTGGCATCTTCTTCATCCCTGCGGAGGCAGAGCGGTCGATCCGTGGAGGCAGAGGTCCAGGCAGAGGACCATTGGTCCGACGTGGAGGTCCTCTTCATGCGATCGTCCGCCAAAGACTGATGATTCATTGCAAGGTACCCCTTTAATATAAGGGTACCGTTGCCTTCCTATTGGCTGAAAATTTTAAATCAGCCAATAGGAATTAGAGCTGCTTAAATCCTATTGGCTGATTTGAAGATGCTTTGCCGCTGGGATGAAGCTCTTTCGCCGGACTTCAGCAACTGTAAGTACCAATTCTGGAGTTAGTGTTAGGTTTTTTTGGGGGGTTTTGTTTTTTTTTTTTTCAGTTTAGGGCTTTGGGCTAAAAAAGAGCTGAATGCACTTTTAAGGGCAGTAAAAGAGTTAAATGAGAGTGGAAGGCCCTCTAGTGGGCCTGTAAAAACATTAAGGGATTACCAACTTGAAGTCTGGAGGATGTTAGAATGTGTTTTGTTACAAAGTTGCAGGAGAGGAGGCGGTGTTTGTGCTTACCTTTATAGGGTCCTGCAGCAGGGTATCCGGCCTCTTTTCGGTTCCAGACTTCAAGGAGAAAGTTTTTTCTGTGTCCCTGAAGGAAGATTGGAAGATGGATAGATCCAGGAGGAAATCTCTGCCACCCAAGAGATACAGGGAGGTCGTGGAGATGACGTCCAGGAAGAAGGGACCTGCAATACAGTCAGAAGAGAATGGGTCTGATGATGTGGTACCCCCCACACCCCAAAAAACGCCACCCAAAGGAGGTTTAATAAAGGAAAGGGGCCTGCCAAGGGTGGGAGAGGGGGTCCTGGGCCCAAAGCTTGAATTTCAGTTAGGGAAGGCCCTAGTGGGGAGTGCCAATCTCAGCCTGGTGTAGTGGGACATGGAGAGGCCCAGGCTGGTCCTAGTGGGGGGCGGGAAGGCCCTCAGAAGATGGGGTCCCTTAGTAGTGGCCTGGGGTCGCCAATGAGGGGTGATCCTGCTGTCATTTGCCAGCGTTGCCACCGGCGGCCATGGCGGCAGTCCTGGCTTTAGCCCAATCTCTGGCGTCAGTCATGGCCCCCACTGGGCAAGGGCATGGCCAGGATGTGGCCCAGGCTGCCGGTGGTGCGTCCGTGGTTCAGGCCGTTGGGTCGGGGCCTACTAGATCAGGTGGTGCAGAATGCGCAGCGGCCCAGCCCTCTCAGATGGCGGATCGCGCGAGATGTACTTCTCTAGCTCGTCAGAGGAGGAGGATCTCGGCCGCCATCTTAGAGGGAGGGTCAGAGGAGGACAAGACACCACTCGAGACCGGAGCGGCCCAGGTAACTTGGGGAGGCTTCCGATCGCGGTGGGGTGCCAACAGGCGGAGTAGGAGGGAGGCAGGAGTACTCACCGGTCGCTGTTAGTGCGGCTGGTGAGGTGGAGGCTCAGCGGTGCAGCGAGGTCGAGGGGCCTAGTACAAGTGCGCAGGCGCGCACGGGTACCGATGGGCCTAGCACCAGTGCGCATGCGCACATGGGTAATGGCGCTTGCGGCCTGAGGAGTGTGTCTGTGGTAGCCGAGGTCGATGGGCTTAGGATGAGTGCACAGGTGGGATTGTGTATCAGTGGGCCTCATACAAGTGCGCATGCGCACATGGAAGATGGCGCTTGCGGCCATAGGAGTATGTCTGTGGCAGCAGAGAACACACATGTTGCCAGTAGGAATGTAAGGGGCATGGATTATGGTAGTGGCATGTTTGTGGGGGATGTCACTAGAGGCAGAGGGAGGACACATGCGGGGATAACGCATGTTATCGCTCACGGGTCACAGTATGACACGAGAGTTGATACTATGCATGGGGAGCGTAGTTGTGTGGTGTCTGCGAACCAGGAGCAGAGTAATCCTAGACAAGGGGTTCCTATGTGCATGACGAATGCTAACCAGGTGAATAGTGTGCAGGTGGAAATCATAAAGAAGGCGGTAGAGGCTGCGAGCAGGTCAGAGCAGGGAGCAGTTGGATCAGACTGGATCAACAACCCAGGCACCCATCGAACCAGACCGTCCAGGGAATCATGAGTACTATGCACCTCACACATTACACGCTGACACGGGGTCTTCAACTAGCGGATCAGGTTCAGAGAGTGGGGAGGACCTGGGGCTGGTTGGTAAAGGACAGTGTAGAATGTTTAAGTGGATCAAGAAAATGGCGGCAGGGCATGCGAAGGATAGGGCCAAGGGGTCGGGCCTGTGGAAGGGGACCATGGGGCAATAGGGCCTGGGGGCAGTACGCCCGGGGCCACAGTGCCATGTAAGGTGGCGGCGCAGGGGGATACGTACCCGTGCCTGGTCCACTCTCTATACAGGCACCTTAAGTTGAAAGCAGTAAAAAAAATACAGGAGGGTCAATACGTGAACGTTTTCGACCTCTCACTGGATGTGTTTAGGGCGAAGGAAAGGGCCCTGGATGGCTCAGGGCCCAAAAAGATGCGCAGGCCTTAAAAGTACAAAGAATGGCTGAAATGCTTCAGAGTGCTGACGGCCTGTTACGTGGATAGGTGGCCACTGCAAGGCCACAACCTCTTTAAGTATCAGGATACTATAGAGGATATCCATACCAGATTTAAAGAAGGTGCTTGGAGAGAATATGACATGGCCTTCAGGAGGAAGATGGTGGGGAATCCCTTACTGCATTTCGGCACACAGGACATGCACCTGTGGTTGAAACTAGGGCTGGAAGGGGGTGCCACGCCCCCCGCTCAGGCACGGCAGGGGTTGCCGCGGCAGGGTGCGAGGGTCAGATAGGGGCACATATGCAGGTACTGTGGAGGTCCCCACCTGGGAACCGATTGCGGTAAATGCAAGGACCAGGGGCAGCGTAAACCAGCACAGAAACCTGGAGTTGGGGTCAAGGGCCCCAACCCGCTTAAGCTGTCGCCGATGCTAGCATGGCTGGCAAATTATCCAGACCGGGAGGCAGCTGAGCTGCTCCGGGCGGGTCTGGAGTGGGGCTTTGAGATCCCAGTTACGAGGAATGTCCTGGGATCAAGGGGGCACAAAAATTTGAAGACGGCTTATGAATTCCACACGTGGTGAGGGAGAAATTGGCAAAGGAAGTGGCGATGGGTAGGGTGTCTGGCCCATTTGCCGAGCTCCCGATCGCAGACCTTGTGGTCCCACCTTTGGGGGTTGTGCCAAAAAAGGAGCCGGGGAAATTCAGGTTGATTCATCACCTGTCTTTCCCAAAAGGGGGTCAGTCAATGATGCTATTGACCCTGAATTCAGCTCGGTGCATTACCAATCTTTTGATAATGCCCTAGAGGTAGTCAGGGTGTGTGGCCCAGGGGCGCTGCTGGCAAAGCTCGACATAGAGTCCGCGTTCCGGCTGCTGCCCCTTCACCCCTTGGCATTCAGGCTCATGGGGATGAAGTTCGAGGGGTCTTACTACGTGGACAGGTGTCTACCAATGGGGTGTTCCTTGTCCTGTTTGTTGTTCGAGTGTTTCAGTTCATTTTTGCACTGGGTGGTCGAGACGGCGTCAGGGAGTGGTGCAATTGCCCATTACCATGATGGCAAGTTTCGGGGTACCACTTGCGGATGAGAAGACGCAGGGTCCCTGTACGTGTATAACATTTCTGGGGATAGAAATTGACACGGTGCATGCGGTCTGCAGATTGTCTGACGACAAAGTGAAGTGAATGTTGCAGCTGGTCAGGTCATTCATGGGGCGTGATAGGGTCCCCATTAGGGAGGTTCAGTCATTGCTTGGCCTCCTGAACTTTGCCAGGCATGTGATTCCAATGGCAAGGGTTTTCAATCGCCACCTAGAGGGCCAATTGAAAGGCCCTCCTGGGCGTGCGAAATGGGCACGTGTCACGGCTGAGGTAAAGGAGGATTTAGAGGTTTGGGCCAGGTTTCTGGTAAACTTCAACGGGGTTTGCCTCTGGAGGCACCCGCCAGTTTCTAATCAAGTCCTGCACCTCTTCACGGATGCGGCAGGCAGCTTGGGGTATGGAGCATACCTGGACGGGGAGTGGAGTGCAGCTCCGTGGCCCAGTGAAACCCGGTGTGTCAGGAACTTGACGCTATTGGAACTGTTCCCAATAGTTGTAGCTGTTGAAATTTGGGGTGATAGGTTAGCAAACAGGTTGGTGGTATTCTGGACGGACAACCTGAGTGTGGTGTACGCCATTAATAGGTTGTCTGCGGCTTCACCAAATGTGGTATGCTATTTGAGGCACCTGTTGTTGCGCTGCTTGCAGCTCAACATCTGTTTCACCGCCAAACACGTCCCGGGAGTGCAGAATGTGATCGCTGATGCACTCTCTCGATTCAATTGGGGGCAGTTTAGGAAAGCAGCACCCAGGGCGGCGAAGGAGGGTCTAACATGCCCATCTTGTCTTTGGCAGTCGATGAAGGTTGGGAAGGCATCCTCGGTTTAGTTAAGGCGTCCCTGGCTCCAAAGACTTGGGCGGCCTACCTGGGCCACTGGAACAGATGGGAGACTTTCTGTCGTCAGAAGGGCGTACAGGTACAAGGGGCCACTAGGGTGCATGTGTTGGATTGGCTGACGTTGTTGAAATGGGAAGGCATTAGCAAGGCAGGAGCTGCAGTTAGGTTAGTAGCATTCTTTAACAAGGCACTGGGTTTTGTGGACCACTCTAGGGCTTTTCTGGTTAGAAAAGTGCTGAAGGGGTGGGGGATAATGGTTCCCCATGTAAAGGACCACAGGGAACCTATTACAGCCAGTAGACTGAGGTGGTTGGCACTTGGTTTACAGGAGGTCTGCAAATCAGATTACGAGAGGTTACTCTTTAGGACTGCTTTTGCGTTAGCATTCGCTGGGGCTCTGCGGGTGAGCGAGTTAGTGTCATCATCCAAAACGAAAGGGACAGAGGGGGTCCTGGCGGAGCATGTGCGGTTAGCGCAAGGGGGTGTGCTATTATTTGTCCCAAGGTCCAAAACGTTTTAGGAGGGTAAGGGCACATGGTTGCCCATTACCATGATGGCAAGTTTCGGGGTACCACTTGCGGATGAGAAGACGCAGGGTCCCTGTACGTGTATAACATTTCTGGGGATAGAAATTGACACGGTGCATGCGGTCTGCAGATTGTCTGACGACAAAGTGAAGTGAATGTTGCAGCTGGTCAGGTCATTCATGGGGCGTGATAGGGTCCCCATTAGGGAGGTTCAGTCATTGCTTGGCCTCCTGAACTTTGCCAGGCATGTGATTCCAATGGCAAGGGATTTCAATCGCCACCTAGAGGGCCAATTGAAAGGCCCTCCTGGGCGTGCGAAATGGGCACGTGTCACGGCTGAGGTAAAGGAGGATTTAGAGGTTTGGGCCAGGTTTCTGGTAAACTTCAACGGGGTTTGCCTCTGGAGGCACCCGCCAGTTTCTAATCAAGTCCTGCACCTCTTCACGGATGCGGCAGGCAGCTTGGGGTATGGAGCATACCTGGACGGGGAGTGGAGTGCAGCTCCGTGGCCCAGTGAAACCCGGTGTGTCAGGAACTTGACGCTATTGGAACTGTTCCCAATAGTTGTAGCTGTTGAAATTTGGGGTGATAGGTTAGCAAACAGGTTGGTGGTATTCTGGACGGACAACCTGAGTGTGGTGTACGCCATTAATAGGTTGTCTGCGGCTTCACCAAATGTGGTATGCTATTTGAGGCACCTGTTGTTGCGCTGCTTGCAGCTCAACATCTGTTTCACCGCCAAACACGTCCCGGGAGTGCAGAATGTGATCGCTGATGCACTCTCTCGATTCAATTGGGGGCAGTTTAGGAAAGCAGCACCCAGGGCGGCGAAGGAGGGTCTAACATGCCCATCTTGTCTTTGGCAGTTGATGAAGGTTGGGAAGGCATCCTCGGTTTAGTTAAGGCGTCCCTGGCTCCAAAGACTTGGGCGGCCTACCTGGGCCACTGGAACAGATGGGAGACTTTCTGTCGTCAGAAGGGCGTACAGGTACAAGGGGCCACTAGGGTGCATGTGTTGGATTGGCTGACGTTGTTGAAATGGGAAGGCATTAGCAAGGCAGGAGCTGCAGTTAGGTTAGTAGCATTCTTTAACAAGGCACTGGGTTTTGTGGACCACTCTAGGGCTTTTCTGGTTAGAAAAGTGCTGAAGGGGTGGGGGATAATGGTTCCCCATGTAAAGGACCACAGGGAACCTATTACAGCCAGTAGACTGAGGCGGTTGGCACTTGGTTTACAGGAGGTCTGCAAATCAGATTACGAGAGGTTACTCTTTAGGACTGCTTTTGCGTTAGCATTCGCTGGGGCTCTGCGGGTGAGCGAGTTAGTGTCATCATCCAAAACGAAAGGGACAGAGGGGGTCCTGGCGGAGCATGTGCGGTTAGCGCAAGGGGGTGTGCTATTATTTGTCCCAAGGTCCAAAACGTTTTAGGAGGGTAAGGGCACATGGTTGCCCATTACCATGATGGCAAGTTTCGGGGTACCACTTGCGGATGAGAAGACGCAGGGTCCCTGTACGTGTATAACATTTCTGGGGATAGAAATTGACACGGTGCATGCGGTCTGCAGATTGTCTGACGACAAAGTGAAGTGAATGTTGCAGCTGGTCAGGTCATTCATGGGGCGTGATAGGGTCCCCATTAGGGAGGTTCAGTCATTGCTTGGCCTCCTGAACTTTGCCAGGCATGTGATTCCAATGGCAAGGGTTTTCAATCGCCACCTAGAGGGCCAATTGAAAGGCCCTCCTGGGCGTGCGAAATGGGCACGTGTCACGGCTGAGGTAAAGGAGGATTTAGAGGTTTGGGCCAGGTTTCTGGTAAACTTCAACGGGGTTTGCCTCTGGAGGCACCCGCCAGTTTCTAATCAAGTCCTGCACCTCTTCACGGATGCGGCAGGCAGCTTGGGGTATGGAGCATACCTGGACGGGGAGTGGAGTGCAGCTCCGTGGCCCAGTGAAACCCGGTGTGTCAGGAACTTGACGCTATTGGAACTGTTCCCAATAGTTGTAGCTGTTGAAATTTGGGGTGATAGGTTAGCAAACAGGTTGGTGGTATTCTGGACGGACAACCTGAGTGTGGTGTACGCCATTAATAGGTTGTCTGCGGCTTCACCAAATGTGGTATGCTATTTGAGGCACCTGTTGTTGCGCTGCTTGCAGCTCAACATCTGTTTCACCGCCAAACACGTCCCGGGAGTGCAGAATGTGATCGCTGATGCACTCTCTCGATTCAATTGGGGGCAGTTTAGGAAAGCAGCACCCAGGGCGGCGAAGGAGGGTCTAACATGCCCATCTTGTCTTTGGCAGTTGATGAAGGTTGGGAAGGCATCCTCGGTTTAGTTAAGGCGTCCCTGGCTCCAAAGACTTGGGCGGCCTACCTGGGCCACTGGAACAGATGGGAGACTTTCTGTCGTCAGAAGGGCGTACAGGTACAAGGGGCCACTAGGGTGCATGTGTTGGATTGGCTGACGTTGTTGAAATGGGAAGGCATTAGCAAGGCAGGAGCTGCAGTTAGGTTAGTAGCATTCTTTAACAAGGCACTGGGTTTTGTGGACCACTCTAGGGCTTTTCTGGTTAGAAAAGTGCTGAAGGGGTGGGGGATAATGGTTCCCCATGTAAAGGACCACAGGGAACCTATTACAGCCAGTAGACTGAGGCGGTTGGCACTTGGTTTACAGGAGGTCTGCAAATCAGATTACGAGAGGTTACTCTTTAGGACTGCTTTTGCGTTAGCATTCGCTGGGGCTCTGCGGGTGAGCGAGTTAGTGTCATCATCCAAAACGAAAGGGACAGAGGGGGTCCTGGCGGAGCATGTGCGGTTAGCGCAAGGGGGTGTGCTATTATTTGTCCCAAGGTCCAAAACGTTTTAGGAGGGTAAGGGCACATGGTTGCCCCTGGCAAGACAGAAGGAAGCAGTATGCTGCCCTGTGCGCTTCGTGGAGGAGTTTGCAAAACTCCATCCGGGGCATTGCGCTCAGTTTCTCGTGCACGAGGATGGGACAGCATTGTCGATATTTCAGTTTCGGAGGGTTCTCGCAAAAACAGCGGAGATAACGGGGTTAGATCCCAAAAGAATCACTGCCCATTTGTTTAGGATTGGCGCAGCGACTAGTGCAGCAGAGAAAGGGGAATCCTCGGCAGAGATAAAGCGCTTGGGGAGATGGAGATCAGCCCAGTACAAAACGTATATTAGGCCCACACCAGGACCACATTCCTAAGAAAGGATGTGGGTCATTTACATTTAACTGAGTCATTAAGGAGGGCACCAATGGGGTACCCGAGGGGGTAGCGGGTTGGTGTGGGGGGGGGCTGCTGATAGGGAATTTGAGCCAGGGCTCTTGCTCAGGCTAATAGGGTTTCGTCTGTTTCACCAGGTACATTAGGAAGTTCACCCCCTGTTCGAGTGTGGATAATAGGCCACTCATTTATCCATTGGGCGTCCATCAGGGTGCTGCGGACGCCGGAAGGGCAACAGCTTGGATTCCAAACGTCCAGGGCCAACTTCCAGTGGTTAGGACGCAGGGGCCTTGTGTGGGACGATTTGCCAGCATTGTTGCAGGAGGCACATAGGAGGTGGGGGCAGCCTAACGTTATAGTGCTGCACCTGGGGGGTAATGACTTAGGCTCATTGCCGGCCTTGGACCTTATTAAGAGGATGACAGCGGATATTAAGTGGGTTCACACGTGGTTGAAGGAGGTCAAAATAGGTTGGTCCAATGTGGTTGCTCGGCTGCATTGGAGACACATTGTGACCCAGAAAGCTGCATATAACGTGTGAAAGAAGGTCAATAGAGAGTTGGGGAGAGCGGTCACGGCCCTGGGGGGCTTCGTGATTAGACACGAAGGGATAACGGCCGACAAGAAGGACCTATTTCATCCTGATGGGGTCCACCTGATGGATGTTGGGTTGGACATGTTCTTAAAGGACATCAGGAGCTCTTTGTTAAGGGTAATCTAGTTTTCAAAAAAAAAAAGTTTTATTTTTATTTGTTATTAAGGTTATTTGTTACAGTTTTGATATGTTAAGTTATTATAGGTTCCTGTCGGTTTTTTGTGTGGCGGCAAGAGAACGCCTGGCTCTTGTGGCGGGTGGTCAGTGCCCTGGGGAGCGGGCACGGAGAGAGAAGAGTGACGGTCTGAAAAAGGGGAGGGGTTATGCCCACCAGGCGCCGGTCTGGGGGTCCTCTCCTTTGCGAATAAGACCGAATACCTCTAAACCATCACAGCTCTCTCTCAGTGCCATTGGGCGTGAACCGCCGGGTGTCACGCTGCAAACATCGAAAGGGGCCTTGACCATCTGCTTAAAGGGGCTAGGTTAGGGAAAGATGCCGCCAACGTTTTGTTTACGAACTTGTTGCCAAGTTTGAAATTAAGAGTTTAAAGTGCCTAAGATAATTCGAATAACATTAGGCACTAGTTATTCGTTTATTTAATAAACGTGACCGTGACCGGTCTTTTTCTCCCAACATGGTGTGTTGTCTTATTTATTCAGGTTTATGCTACACTACGTAGGACGTAATAGGGAGTTTAGACCTTATGAGAGTGGAAGGCCCTCTAGTGGGCCTGTAACAACTTTAAGGGATTACCAACTTGAAGTCTGGAGGATGTTAGAATGTGTTTTGTTACAATGTTGCAGGAGAGGAGGCGGTGTTTCTGCTTACCTTTATAGGGTCCTGCAGCAGGGTGTCCAGCCTCTTTTCGGTTCCAGACTTCAAAGAGAAAGTTTCCCACCCACCCGTCCCTGGAGTAGCAGTGAATTGGCGGCGATGCGGCTGAGTTAGGGTGAGTTAACCCAGCAGGGGTAGGTTTACTTGAGCTAGCCTTTTGTAAGACCGGGTTCTTAATTTAGTCACCCACCTCTATCAATAGGGTTGTACGATTCGATTGATGGAGGTCACCTTACCAGGTTGGGTGGATGCCTTGGCAGGTGAGTGGTCAGGGCCCTGGGCAGCGGGCACGGAGAGAGAAGAGTGACGGTCTAAAAAAGGGGAGGGGTTACGCCTGCCAGGCGCCGGTCTGGGGGTCCTCTCCCTTGCGAATAAGACCAAATACCTCTAAACCATCACAGCTCTCTCTCAATGCCATTGGGGGCGTGAACAGCCGGGTGTCACGCTGCAAACATCGAAAGGGGCCTTGACCATCTACTTAAAGGGGCTAGGTTAGGGAAAGATGCCACCAACGTCTTGTTTACAAACTTGTTGCCAAGTTTGGAATTAAGAGTTTAAAGTGCCTAAGATAATTCGAATAACATTAGGCACTAGTTATTTGTTTATTTAATAAACGTGACCGTGATCGGTCTTTTTCTCCCAACATGGTGTGTTGTCTTATTTATTCAGGTTTATGCTACACTACATAGGACGTAATAGGGGGTTTAGACCTTAAGCCCTTTTAAGGGCAATGCCCATGCAAATGCCCTTTTCATGGCAATGGGTAGATTAGGTTTTTTTTATTTTGTGAAGTTGGGGGGGTGGGGTTTGTAATGTTAGGTGGTGTTTGTTTTTATTTGTTTGCAAAAGAGATGTTTAACTTTAGGGCAATGCCCTACAAAAGGCCCTTTTAAGGGCCCTTGGTAGTTTACTAAATATTAGGGTTTTTTTTAAACAGGGTTTTAGAATAGGAATAATTTTTATTATGTTGGATCATTTTGTTTGTTATTTTTTGTAATGGGATTTTTTTTAATTTTTAATGGGCCTAAAAAGAGCTGAATGCCCTTTTCAGGGCAATGCCTATACAAATTCCCTTTTCAGGGCAATGGGTAAATTAGGTTTATTTTTATTTTGTGGGTTTTGGTGGTGGGGGTTTGTAATGTTAGGAGGTGCTTGTTTTTCTTTTTTTGCAAAGGAGCTGTTAACTTTAGGGCAATGCCCTACAAAGGGCCCTTTTAAGCACCCTTGGTAGTTTATTATAGATTAGGGTTTTTTACTTTGAGATTAGTTTTGTTTTTTGTTTTTATTAAATGGGGTATTAGAATAGGAATGCTTTTTATTGTTTTGGATAATTTTGTTTGTTATTTTTTGTAATTTTAGTGTTTATTATTTTTTGCAATTGTAGTTGAATATTTTTAGTAATCTTAGGATGTTTATTTTTAGAAATGTTAGGTTTTATTAGTGTAAGCTTAGGTTTTATTATTATTTCACAGGTAAGTTTGCATTTATTTTTAAATAGGTAGTTAGTTAATAATTGTAACTTTAATTTAGGTCTATTTTAATTATGTTAAAGTTAGGGGGTGTTAGGTTTAGGGTTTAATATACTTTAATTTAGGTTGTTGCGATGTGGGGGACAACGTTTTAGTGGTTAATTGGTTTATTTAGTTTTGGCAATCTCGGAAATGCTGTTTAGGGGTTAATTGATTTAGTTAGTGTTGGCGA
The DNA here is from genome assembly GCF_027579735.1 of Bombina bombina. Classification (NCBI taxonomy): domain Eukaryota; kingdom Metazoa; phylum Chordata; class Amphibia; order Anura; family Bombinatoridae; genus Bombina; species Bombina bombina. The sequence goes on from NC_069499.1 coordinate 1,030,427,757, forward strand.
TGTGTGGGTTGGTGGTTTAGGGGTTAATAGGTTTAGGTAGTGTTGGCGATGTGGGGGGTGCGGTTTAGGGGTTTATATGTTTAGTTAGTGTTGGCGATGTCAGGGCATGGCAGTTTAGGGGTTAAATGCTGTATTAGTGATTTAGTTAGTGTCTGCGATGTTGGGGGTTCGGTTTAGGGGTTAATAGGTTTAGGTAGTGTTGACGATGTGGTGGTTTAGGGGTTAATAGCTTTATTTAGTGTCCGCGGCGTGGGTGGCGGCAGCGGTTTTAGATCATTTTGTTTCGGCAATTAGTTATGTTAAATTAAATCGTTTTTTCGGATCCTTTCATTTTTTCGGATCCATTCTTTATTCATATGCATTATTCTATTCTAATCTTCAGAATAGAAAAGAATCTGAAAAAAAACAATTAACTTAACTAATTTGCTGAAATTTTTTTATTTTAAAACAACTAATTTGCAGAAACGAAATTATTTATTTAACTAATGAGAGCAAAACTAAACAAAACACATTTTTTAGTGACGCACATGTCTACTATATATTGTATATGTACAAAGAAATATAGCCAATAGAAACTAATCTAGAAAATGTGGCATTTTTTTTTTCTAGAAAGAAAAAAGTTCACAAAGCTAGCATATAAATGATAATAATATTACAATATACAGTTACTGACAACTAACACATTGTATAATAGTTGGCAGCAATTTTCCTATCAGATGACATCAAACAAAAGTGATGTCACAGACAGAACTTGAGAATATGCAATCGAGTTTGTTGTTTGTTTTTTTCCATATATATATATATATATATATATATATATATATATATATATATATATATATATATATGCTGTGCGTATATATATATCTGTGTGTATATATAATATATATAGATATATATAGATATATATATAATGTCTTATGTGTGTACATATGTATTTATGTGTTTATTTGTGTAGATATGTCTGTAAATACATATATACTCATATAAATACATATGTACACATATATACATTTAGAAATGCATACATATCCATCTTTAGATATGTATATGTATGTAAATATGTCTATATTATAGCCATTTGCAACGGGAATTTTTTCTAACACCTGACATCTCATTTCTTTGAGCCTTTATAACTTTTTGGGCAATTTCTTTTTTGAATATTTTTTAAATAGTGTTATTATGAGAGTAACTACACTATATAATTGCCTCTATTTATCAAGCTGTCTACTTACCTGCATTCGACGGCCCCAATACGCTCGCTTAAGTTCGCCTAACATCGCCGTCGCTGACCTGAATACGTTCGCCAAATTTATCAAGAAAGCTGTCAAAAAGCCGCGCACCAAGTACGGTGTGATGAGCAGCAGACTGTTGTTAACTAACAGTCATCGATCTCGCTGCTCTTCGGCTTATTTGCAGCTTTCTTGCTATACTGTCACTAAGCAGCCACACTTTACTATACAGTTTTACCCCTAAACCTATTTTAACTAGGTACAATAGTTATTAAATAGTTATTAACTAAAATCCAGACATAACTTTTCGGCACATAATAGTGCCTTTGTCAAATGTCGAAAGAATAAAAAAACAAGTACAACAAAGCACCTAAAACCACTGACAAACAATTAAAAACACACTCCTTAAATACAACTATAGTTACCGCTATCAACCCGCTCATGTCTCTCAGACACGCATCACTGACGTCACACTGGTGACGCAAGTTCTGACATTGTCATAGCAACGTCCATATACGATACACCAAGGCACATATCCTAACTACAGGCAACTGGTGGACACATACAGTCTTAGGGCTCCATGTACTAAGCCGTCAATTCATCCGTCATTGTAGACGCGGATAAACTCGCCGTTATGGTGTCCGCTGTCGCTATGTACTAATATTCCCCCAATAAATAGACAAGTCTAGCCCGCCGCGAGCAGTTGCGGATTGTTGATAAATTTGACGCCTCGCTCGCCGCGACTAAGCTGATGGTACTTAACTTTCAGTTGAATTGTCTGGCCAATTATTAACACGTGACATGCAAGGTGTCACGAACATCATAGTAGTCGCGGGAATAGAATTTTGCTCCTATAAAAGTTCAACCTATCTAAACAACTTTATTATTGTTCAAAATTTTTTGAAGAGTGATAACAGAGCGTTATTTTTGTAATATTTATTTACAATTTGGATATGGCTTCATCTGGATCTGATAATATATAAATATTAATATAAAAATAATTATAAAGATTGACAACTAACAATACAAATTTAAATAGATTACTCTTTAATTACAGTCGACAAATTGGGCGCAATTTATGTACATGGAAATGAGAGACAAATTAGACGCCAGTTATGCTGTAAGTACAATGCTGATATTACTGCCTTTTATATATGTCTAGACTGGCGTCTAGATTGACTTTCCTATTGTTTTGTACCTTGCCCGCCACCTAAAAGGTGGCGAGGCAAAAATAGCGAGGTGGGAGCGGAAAATGTAGCGAGCGGACAAATAGATTTTTTAGTACATTCGTTTTTTGGCGAGTTGGTGGTCAAATGTGTCTAATTACAGTGAAAAATGGAGCGGTAGCGAGGTTTGGCGGATAAGTACGCTCGCAATTTTAAAGATGCGAGTTTTAACATAATTGACGGCTTTGTACATATCAGTTTGCGAGTTTTGACGCGAGATTTGTTGCGGGTAGCTCGCTGACTGCTTAGTACATGGAGCCCTAAATGCGCACGCACACAGGGCACTCGATAATAGGTAGAAGTGTTGTCAAGCCAACCCTCCTAAACATAACACGCAAGTTGACAGAAATATGTGTACACCAGACGTCTAGCAGCAGTAACCAAGTGCAATATGTGTCAAACGTTAGGAGCAACATAGGTTCATGGGTCAATAACTGTTTGATCACTCATATGATCACAATAGTCAAAGTGAAAGATGAAATACCTAAATTGACAAATTACCATGTGAGATATATGGATAAAGGCATCAAAAAAACATTATTAGTTATACAGTGCACATAAATGGCATGCCGGACTGAAGGTAACATTTTACTAATAAGTGAGGCTGCCCAGCATAAGCAGTATTACAAAACCACACAATAGATTATTATTAATAATCAAAATGAATCAAAAGGCATCACACCTCAATGAAGTATGTTAGAAACGTCAGTAAATAGAAAGCACCCATCCGGATAATCGGATAATGGAGCTATATAAAATAAATCCATGGGAGTATTCAGGGTTAAATGAGGCACTTAGTAAAACGGGCTGAAGTCTAATGTCATATTAAGGCCCCTTGGAGCCAATGTGTCCAGCCTGCAAATATACCTACTTTCCAGTTGTAGTAGTCTCCTCGCCCTTTTGCCACCTCTAGGCATAAAGGGCACATGGTCAATTAGCATGGATCTTATGCTTGAAACGGCATGTTGGTGATTTGCGCAGTGGCGTGCCACTGGTTGGTCCGATTCACCCTTTGTTAGGGCCTCCCGTATGCCACATCTGTGGTTTGCCATTCTCTCCCGGAAGGTGGTTATCATTTTGCCGACGTAGACTCTAGAGCATGGGCATATCAAGATGTATATGACAAAAGTACTTGTACCAGTCAGCCGATGGTTAATTTTGAATCTATGGTTATTGTTGCGGATGCTGGAATGTATCACCCTTTAGCATACTATTGCAAGTAGTGCAACTGCCGCACAGAAGCAACCCATTTTTGTCGACTTTAGCCATGTCTCCTTTCGATAGTGTTTGATGGGGTCTGATTTGACCAATACATCTCTCAGGTTATTTGCCCTGCGGTATACCATCCTAGGAGCCGTCATACTCTGAGATGGGAGTGTAAGGTCAGTCTCAACCAACGGCCAGTGTCTCCGTACCGCTTTAGTCAGCCGTTCACATTTAGGTGAAAATGTCGTGACCATATTTAATTGTCCATGGGTGTTCTTAACCACAGTATTGGTACCCTCAGTGACATCCGTATTAAGCAGTCTCTCCTGAATACCACATATATCTTCCATCGCATAGCCTCTTTTTGTCAGTTTCTCTCCCATTTCCTTCATTTGAATTTGCATCATGGGTGTCTCGCTATTATTTCTAATGACACGAGTGAGCTAAGAGGTGAGAAATGTGTATATATGTATCTCTATGTTAAAGCCCTTTGCCTGCCTTTTGTTTTTGGAACACTTGAGACCTCATATCTTTAAGCCCTTATACCCTTTAAGTGCAATTTTTATCAGACAGTGTTAATGTGAGTGTAACTGTATATTAAATATATTTTGGATGTGTTTTTGTGATTTTTTTTTTGTCTCCCGTAACAGTTAAGCAGTTCTCTAAAGTCACGCTAACTTGATGGCCTTTGGAAGACTGCAAGAGTAGTGCCTATCCATAAAAGTGGGGAGATAACCTTGGTTTCTAACTATCGCCCAATATCATTGCTACCAGTATTGTCAAAAATCTTAGAAAAATGTGTCCATACGCAATTATGTGAATATTACCAACAATCTAACTATCTGACCCCTGATCAATCAGGTTTGCGTACAAATCACTCCACTACAACTGCCCTCCTAAAAGTTTGCAATGACATCCAAACTGGAATGGAACAAGGAGACCTAACTGGAGCTATTTTCCTTGATTTTGCAAAGGCCTTTGACACAGTAGACCACGACATACTACTTCTCAAACTAAAAAACTCAGGTATTGGTGATCGTCTGCTAACCTGGTTTCGATCATATGTATCGGATCGATCACAATATGTCTCCATTTCTGACAGTGACTCCCTCCCTCTCCCAGTCACGTGTGGTGTTCCCCAAGGTTCAATTCTCGGCCCCCTGCTATTCACATTATTTATAAATGATCTGCCTAATGTCTGCAAATCCTCAACTGTACACATATATGCAGATGACACGGTAATCTATGCAAACAATTCTGATCTACCGCAGCTTGAAGCAGTGCTCCAAGACCAGTTCACAGAGGTAGAAAAGTGGATCTCAAAAAACAAAATTTATGCTTACCTGATAAATTTCTTTCTCTTGTGGTGTATCCAGTCCACGGGTTCATCCATTACTTGTGGGATATTCTCCTTCCCAACAGGAAGCTGCAAGAGGACACCCACAGCAGAGCTGTCTATATAGCTCCTCCCCTAACTGCCACCCCCAGTCATTCGACCGAAGACAAGCAAGAAAAAAGGAGAAACTATAGGGTGCAGTGGTGACTGTAGTTTAAAAATAAAAAACACCTGCCTTAAAGTGACAGGGCGGGCCGTGGACTGGATACACCACAAGAGAAAGAAATTTATCAGCTAAGCATAAATTTTGTTTTCTCTTGTAAGGTGTATCCAGTCCACGGGTTCATCCATTACTTGTGGGATACCAATACCAAGCTTTAGGACATGGATGAAGGGAGGGACAAGGCAGGAACTTAAACGGAAGGCACCACTGCCTGCAAGACCTTTCTCCCAAAAATAGCCTCTGAGGAAGCAAAAGTATCAAATTTGTAGAATTTACAAAAAGTATGAAGCGAAGACCAAGTCGCCGCCTTGCAAATCTGTTCAACAAAGGCCTCATTTTTAAATGCCCATGTGGAAGCTACCGCTCTAGTGGAATGAGATGTAATTCTTTGAGGAGGCTGCTGGCCAGCAGTCTCATATGCTAAACGGATTATGCTTCTCAGCCAAAAAGAAAGAGCAGATGCCGAAGCCTTTTGGCCTCTCCTCTGTCCAGAGTAGACAACAAACAATGCAGATGTTTGACGAAAATCCTTAGTAGCTTGTAAATAAAACTTTAAAGCATGAACCACGTCAAGATTGTGTAATAGACGTTCCTTCTTTGAAGAAGGATTAGGACACAGAGATGGAACAACAATCTCCTGATTGATATTAGATACCACCTTAGGAAGAAACCCAGGTTTGGTACGCAAAACTACCTTATCTGCATGGAAGATCAGATAAGGGGAATCACACTGTAAGGCAGATAACTCTGAAACTCTTCGAGCCGAACCTCCCTTTTGTCAGTCTGAGAAACCTCTGGTGATAAATCTTTAAATGCCATAATATGGTCTTTATAAGTTACAGAAATTTCAGTACATTTGGTACACATTCTAAGAGGGGGTTCCACAATGGCTTCTAAACATATTGAACAAGGTGTTTCCTCTATGTCAGACATGTTTAACAGACTAGTAATGAGATCAGCAAGCTTGGAAAACACTTTAATAAATGTGAAACAGCAATTAAATAAAAACGGTACTGTGCCTTTAAGAGAAAAAAACTATCACATAAACTGCAAAACAGTGTTAAAAAGTAGTAAACTCTTCGAAATTTTTACAGTGTGTATAGGGGACTAAAGTAGCATTGCACCCACTTGCAAATGGATGATTAACCCTTTAGGCCCCAAACCGGATTTGAAAAACATTAAAAAAACGTTAATAAACAGTTAAACACCTTGCCACAGCTCTGCTGTGGCTCCAACCTGCCCTCAAATATGATTTAGAAAAGAAATAAGCCCTCTATAGTGGTCCTCAGATGCCAGAGGACTCCTGTAGGGAAGCTGGATGTCTCAGTCTGAATATGAACTGCGCATCTAGATCGTGAAAATAGGCCCCTCCCACCATTCACTCGATGTCAGAGGGCCTTAAGAAAATACTCCTAAGAGTATCTGACTAGCCATGAGGAAACTAGGCCCCAAAAAACGATTTATCACCCTCAGAAAAAAAACGTTCTTTCTATATAACATGTAAACGTTTTGTCACTAAGAAATATGAGTATTAACATAAATATTACCCTTTTTTGTAAGCATGATCCCAGTCGTTGTTAAATCACTGCATCAGGCTTACCTCAATTATACAAGGCTCTGTCAGCATTTTCTAGATCTTATCATCTTTCTAGAAATAAATATACTGAACATACCTCAAAGCAGGTAATCTGCAAACCGTTCCCCCAACTGAAGTCTTTCCCATACTCTTCAGTTATGCGTGAGAACAGCAATGGACCTTAGTTACAAACTGCTAAGATCATCAACCTCCAGGCAGATTCTTCTTCTAATTTCTGCCTGAGAGTAAAACAGTACAATGCCGGTACCGTTTAAAAATAACAAACTTTTGATTGAAGGTAAAACTACACTAAGTCACCACATATCTCTTGATACTTCCTATCTTGTCGAGAGCTGCAAGACAATGACTGGGGGTGGCAGTTAGGGGAGGAGCTATATAGACAGCTCTGCTGTGGGTGTCCTCTTGCAGCTTCCTGTTGGGAAGGAGAATATCCCACAAGTAAAGGATGAACCCGTGGACTGGATACACCTTACAAGAGAAAACAAACTCTTCCTAAACACTGACAAAACACAATGATCTTTGGAACAGGACCTAAACTACACAAACTACAAAATTCCCATCTATGCATCAAAACAAAATCAAATTGCACACTGACCGCAGTCCACTCTTTTAAATACTCGGTATGTTGTTACACCCCAATCTATCTTTTGGCTTCCATATAGAAAAAATGGCATCTAAACTTTATCCAAAAATCGGTGCCCTGTACAGAAACAAATCCTGCCTCAGCCCTACTGTAAAGGAAAAGATTGTACAGCAAATGCTGATGCCAATCGTGGATTATGGGGATGTAGTATATGCACCTGCACTGCAAACTCACCTTAATAAACTAAATACATTGTATAACTCGTTCTGACGCTTTGTGCAACAATGTAACTACAGGACCCACCATTGTGACATGCTAAAAGAACTAAACTGGCTGTCACTGGAATCCAGACGCACCCTCCATCTTTCCTGCCTTGTGTTTAAAAGCTTTTCTGGGAAGCTCCCACCCTACCTGAGCAGTATGCTCTCACCGGTTATTCCCACCTCCTATAACCTCCGATCCAGTACCAGCACATTATTTAGCTTGCCTCAATACAAAAAGAAAGCAGCTCGATCCTCCTTTTCCTACAGAGCACCAAAATTATGGAACGACCTCCCGCACACTTTCAAACCTTCCCCCAAGCCTAATATCCTTTAAGCGATCCCTCTCTATATAACTCAAAACAGAATGCACCTGTAATGGTTGATTATATATTTCCTACCTGTGCATATATAGTGTATTATTATTGTTTTTTATTTTATTGTATCCATTGTATCAATGCAATGTTTTGTGTACCCAGGACATACTTGAAAACGAGAGAAATCTCAATGTATCTTTCCTGGTAAAATATTTTATAAATAAATAAATAATAAATAAATAAATTTGATTGCGCTGAAAATGAGGTGTTTACTTTCAACTCGTAAAACACACTCTATTTCCGTTGCACGCAAAAAAAATACAAATTGCGGCCGTAGTCATAGCATGCAGTGCTTTACACAGGATTTCCAATAAAGTATCATTGTTTTACTACAGCGGCTCCAAATCTACTTTTGTTCCTGTGCTATTACCAGCTTCCGGAACCGCTGTACCCGCCTGGTTGGGTGTTTGGCAGTCAGTCCAGGTACCTGCACTCCTCTCCCCCCCCCCCCCCGCACATATGTCACTAACGACATCAGTGGAGCCTCACTTCTGGGTTTGGGACAGAGTACAGAGTGCGAACGCCGGGCGATCAGTTGATCCAGCTGCCAAGTGTGTCTCGGCCCGTGGAGGCTACGGATAGAGCCAGGCTAAGGAGAGGACAAGCCCCAGTATTCTCGCAACACGGAGTGATACGCAAGGTATTCCCACAATGTGTAGAGGTAGGGGGGATTAAGGATGTGTTGCATATAGGTCCTGGTGAAAATTCAACATTATATATATTTTATAAGGACCAATTACAGTGTGCCTACTTTCTTTGATTACATGTTTTTTATTAGATACACATAAAAATCTCAAGGTGGTATTTAGTCTCTGTGAGAAACTGTCTGTCACATAAAAAGTACGGGAACACTTTATTGTAGCCCCTGGACCTTGGTTTCTGGTTTTCTGGTGTCTTCTTTATTCAATATTTCTGAAATATAAGGAAACTATTTTAAGGGTATGCAAATTGGATTCATTAGAATGACACACCTAGAAAATGTATAGAATTCAGCAATTGCCTAACAGCTAATTTGTCAGATGACACAGCCTGATTAAATGTAAAATAATAATTTTGGTGGTGTATCATCATATTATATCCAAAACTATGCCAAAATCCTTATGCAATCACAGTCACAAGACTAACTTGTTTGTCTATACTGTATACATATAATATTGCACAATACACACACACATATATATATATTTATTATATATATATATATCTCAAAGGAGGATGGTAGAAGCATTCCTGGTAAATTGTAAAGGCCCAAAACCATCCCGTGGTGCCCTGGGTGCACTCCAAGTGAAATACAAATCAGCAAAGTAAGGGAGTCACTCACAGGGTCTTGTAGTGAAGAACAAAGTCTTTATTGACGTTTCTGGGTTGCCCCGTTTTCAAAATAGGCATACAAAAACAGACAAGTATTTACCCCCTATATACCCATGCTAATCATCTAACACCCATCAGCTGATTACGGCCGTGACCGGAGTCACGTGACAGCATTGCCGTGGCAACCGGACGCCAACTGCAAACAGCTGGTGTAATAAAAACAGAAACACAGCTGCTACGTATTTACCTGGGCCACGTTAAAGACATAGTGCAGAATCAATTAACATAGGATAGCGGGTGTGTCTTATTAATTAACAACAGGCGTGCTACTTACTAAATAAAAAATACAATGCAAGTTCAATTAGTAATCCGTTGGCTACTAGACAATTAAAGGCACACAGGTTATTTACATCATGTAAGACGAACCATTATAATGTCTAAGAAAAGACATATACTGTGTAAATAAAGGCAGTAAACAACTCATTTAAAGGGTGAAGGGCTGAAAGTTATAGACAGTATGATCCACAATCTTACAATATCTTGGTTACTGAATACAAGAAAAAGCGAACCGCATACATAAAATAAAATACGATACCCACGTAAACACAAAGTTGCATGCAAAGTAAGGTGTAGTGTTATGTTAACCCGTACACCAGTCAAATATTCTGTATAAAGAATATACATAATAGATATCCAGTACAAGGATACTGGCCATGCATGAAAAGCACATAAGGTGTGAAATAGGTAATAAAACTAAATATCACAGCCAATTATGTATGTACGTATCACTGGCAACATAGTCCCTGAATCATGTGGCTTGTGGTGGAAGCTATATTCTAAACATACCAAGATGCAATAAAAGTGTTACAAGAATGTTACAAAAATGTTTACAAAAAATCTATACAGAAAATCTTACAAAAATCTGTAAACACCAAGTTGCATGCATACTAAGGAGCAACCGTATGTTTCATAATTGGTTGGCATTGGCAATTTACTAGCCTTTATAGGCAACAATGCCAGTCCAAGTGTACATTAAGTCCCCTGGGTGTCATTGTCCCCAGGTCGAAGATCCACCTCGATTCTCTTTGGAGGAGGATTTTGTCCCTATCCCCTCCCCTAGTAAGAGGGGGGACATGGTCGATGATGATGTACTTAAGGTCAGATATCTTGTGGCCCGTTCTAAAAATTGCCTGGCTACAGGCTGGTGACAGGATCCTTTTTTAATTGCAGTACATATTGATGATCGGTGGTTGGCTATCCTCGTCCGTAGGTCGTCCACTGTTTTGCCCACATAGAACAACCCACAAACACAATGTTGTAGGTACCCTATAAAGTATGTGGAACAGGTAACCCTGTGCTGGATTTTATATTTCTTTGTTGAATAGGGGTGACTAAAGTGGTTGCCCGTGGTAAATCCCCCATATGTGGTACAGCCAAGGCGTCTAAAACATCCTGGTTTGTTTTTTAGCCAAGTCTCATTGCTATAGCATTTGATAGGATCCGTTTTAATCAGTTGATCTCTGAGGGATTTTGCCCTGCGGTATCCAATCCAAGGTGGAGGCATGTTCTTGAAGGGTAGGTCTTTATCTGTGAGCAGGTTCCAGTTGTCCCGTAGCGCTCCTGCGATGCCCTCTTTACTGGTGGTGTATGTGGTCGTGAAGGTCAATTTGTTATCTTTCTCCTTATTTTTCATCTTGTAGAGTAGTTCCCTTTGTGTATCCTTCAATGCTTGTTCTTTACTCTCATTCAGGCTAACTCTGTGGTAACCCCTTTATATGAACCTGTGCTCCATCTCTATCATCTGTGCATTTCTCCGTTCACTACTGGTATTGTTCCTTGTCATCCTTTTTAATTGGGAAGTCGGTAGTGCTCTCTTTAGGCTTGGACAGTGGCAGCTTGAGACATATAGAAGAGAGTTCTTGTCTGTGGACTTGCTGAAGAGGGTTGTGATTAATGTTTCCCCCGTCTCATGATTCGTATGTCTAATAAATCCACTGATTCTCTATCGTAAGTCATCTTGAATTTCACAGTGGGGTGGACACCATTTAATTCCTCAAACCACTGTAGTAAACCTTCTTATGTGCCTTGCCATATTATATAACAGATTGTCTATGTACCATTTGAATAGTTGTATTCTGGTGTCATGAAATAGATCAGTCCTTTCATTTTCCAATTCAGCCATGAATAAGTTGGCATATGATGGGGCCATATTCGACCCCATAGCCGTGCCTGCTGTTTGTAAATAGAATGTACATTCATAGTGAAAATAGTTAAGTTCCAAGCATACTCTTAACATTTCAGATACCGCTTCTGCTGGAGGACCAATGTAGGGATATCTGGCCAGTTGTCTTCTGGTAGCTGCTATACCCTCCTGGTGTGGTATGACGGTATAAAGACTGGTCACATCCAATGTGACCAGTAAAGTTTTATCTGTCAATGGGGGTAACTCGAATAGTAATAGAATCATGGCTGCTGAATCCAATAGAAAGGAAGGTACATTTCTGACTATTGGTTGTAGTATGCTGTCCACATATGTGGAAATAGGTTGTAGCAGGGATCCAATGGCGGAGACAATTGGTCTTCCTGGAGGATCCGTAATGCTTTTATGCACTTTAGGCAGCATATAGAGTACCGGCATCCTTGGGAAAGCTGTTGTCATATATTCCTTTGTACCCTTATCATTGAAATTCTGGTCATGTAATTGCTGGATTAGCTCATCCACCAGGTTTTTTAATTTCTTCGTCGGATCTCCCCTGAGAGTGTTGAAGGTGTCTGTATCGTCCAGTTGTCTCATTACTTCTTTTCTTTAGTCGTTGTAGTCCTGTATGACGACAGCCCCACCTTTATCCGCTTCTCTCAGAACAATGTTGTTGTTATTCTGTAGGTCCCTTAGTGCTTGTTTTTCTTTATATGTTAGGTTATGCCTGTATTGGGTATGGGTTTTACAACCCTCCTCGCTTGTCTGCCATAGCAGTCTAGAAAATGTTTTGATAGAGGGATTGTTGCTGTTCGGATTATAGGTGCTCTTTTTCTTTAGGGCAGGTGTGAATTCTTCATTGGTGGATGTCTGGAAGTGTTCTTTGAGTCTAAGTGAGCGGGTAAAATGCTGTAGTAGTAGTAGGAATGAAAGAAAGACCCTTACTAAGGACACTCCACTCATCTTCTGTGAGTATGTGTCCACTAAGGTTGATGATCAGCTCCTCATATACCTTCCTCTCCTGGGAAGTCTTGGTGGTCTGCCTGTAGCCCCCCTCCGGGTATGGGTCATCTGCCTCCCCCATTTTTTGAGCGTGTTAGCATGCCACTTTGTTGTTCCATCGTATCAGTTGGTAACAAGGAACAATACCAGTATTGAACTGAGAAATGCACAGATGATAGAGATGGAGCACAGGTTCATACAAAGGGGTTACCACAGAGGTAGCCTGAAGGAGAGTAAAGAACAAACATTGAAGGATACGCAAAGGGAACTACTTAACAAGATGAAACATAAGGAGAAAGATAACAAATTGACCTTCACGACCATATACACCACCAGTAAAGAGGGCATCGCAGGAGCGCTGCGGGATAACTGGAACCTGCTCACAACAGATAAAGACCTACCCTTCAAGAACATGCCTCCACCTCAGATTGGATACCGCAGGGCACAATCCCTCAGAGATCAACTGATTAAAATGGATCCTATCAAATGCTATAGCAATGAGACTTGGCTAAAAAACAAACCAGGATGTTTTAAACGCCTTGTCTGTACCACATGTGGGGGACTTACCACGGGCAACCACTTTAGCCACCCCTATTCAACAAAGAAATATAAAATCTGGCACAGGGTTACCTGTACCACATGCTTTATAGTGTCCCTACTACATTGTGTTTGTGGGATGTTCTATGTGGGCAAAAGAGTGGACGACCTACGGACGAGGATGGCCAACCACCGGTCAGCAATACGGACTGCCATTAAAAAAGGATCCTCTGACCAGCCTGTATCCAGGCAATTTTTAGAAGCGGGCCACAAGGTATCTGACCTTAAGTACATCATCATCGACCATGTCCCCCCTCTTACTAGGGGAGGGGATAGGGACAAAATCCTCCTCCAAAGAGAAACAAGGTGGATCTTCGACCTGGGGACAATGACACCCAGGGGACTTAATGTACACTTGGACTGGCATTGTTGCCTATAAAGGCTAGTAAATTGCCAACCAATTATGAAACATACCGTTGCTCCTTAGTATGCATGCAACTTGGTGTTTACAGATTTTTGTAAGATTTTCTGTATAGATTTTTTGTAAATATTTTTGTAACATTCTTGTAACACTTTTATTGCATCTTGGTATGTTTAGAATATAGCTTCCACCACAAGCCACATGATTCAGGGACTATGTTGCCAGTGATACGTACATACATAATTGGCTGTGATATTTAGTTTTATTACCTATTTCACACCTTGTGTGCTATTCATGCATGGCCAGTATCCTTGTACTGGATATCTATTATGTATATTCTTTATACAGAATATTTGACTGGTGTATGGGTTAACATAACACTACTCCTTACTTTGCATGCAACTTTGTGTTTACGTGGGTATCGTATTTTATTTTATGTATGCGGTTCGCTTTTTCTTGTATTCAGTAACCAAGATATTGTAAGACTGTGGATCATACTGCCTATAACTTTCAGCCCTTCACCCTTTAAATGAGTTGTTGACTGCCTTTATTTACATATTTGCTCACAGTCTGGGGTCGATCCGATAAAAATCGTCGGCGACGCCAATATTTGCGCGGGTTTGGTATCACATATACGGCATAACCTAGAAGTTACGAGCGTAATTTTCTGCCGTCGCCCGTAGTTTTTTGGGCCATAGGCAGGTATACCAAACCAGCGCAGTTTGGTATCCAATATACAGCGTAAGGACTTACGTGGCGAAAATGGAGAAATCTTACTCCATTTTCACCTCGCCACAAAAAGCAGCCATAAGAAGCCTTACGCTGAGTATTGGATCCCCGTAACTCTCTAAACTAGCTGCTAAATAAAACCTAACACCTAATGCATGCGCAATGTCTATCTCCCTGTCAACCGCGATCCCCCGCCCCAATCCCTAATAAAGTATTTAACCCCTAAACCGCCGCTCACGGACCCCATCGCCATCTACATAAACTAACCCCCTACTGTGAGCCCCTAAAACCGCCACCATCTAACTGATCTATCCCCTATTGTGAACCCCTTACACCGCCGCCACCTATATAAAAAATATTAACCCCTAATCTAATCCCCCTATACCGCCGCCAGCTATATTAATATTATTAACCCCTAATCTAATCCCCCTAAAATAATTATCTCTATTACCAGCTATTTGCCCCACAGTAAACAGCTCTTTTGCCCTGTAACCTGCCCTCCCTACACCGCCGCCACCTATATTAATAGTATTAACCCCTAATGTAAGCCCCTTACACCGCCGCCATCTATATTAAAATTATTAACCCCTAATTTAATCTACCGCCAGCTATATTATCTATATTAACCCTAAGTATATTATAGTTAATATAGTTATTACATTATATATATTAACTATATTAACCCTAATTATATTAGGGTTAATATAGTTAATATAGTTACTATAGTATTTATATTAACTATATTAACTCTATCTAAATCCTATTTAAATCTAAATACTTACCTATAAAATAAACTCTAAGATAGCTACAATGTAATTAATAATTACATTGTAGCTATGTTAGGGTTTATACTTATTTTACAGGTAAATTGTTAATTATTTTAACTAGGTATAATAGCTATTAAATAGTTATTAACTATTTAATAGCTACCTAGTTAAAATAATTACCCAATTACCTGTAAAATAAATCCTAACCTAAGTTACAAATACACCTACACTATCAATAAATTAAATAAACTACAAATATCTATCTAAAAATACAATTAAATAAACTATACTAAATTACAAAAAAAACCCACTAAATTACAAAAGATAAAAAAAGATTACAAGATTTTTAAGCTAATTACACCTATTCTAAGCCCCCTAATAAAATAATAAAGCCCCCCAAAATAAAAAAATTCCCTACCCTATTCTAAATTAAAAAAAGTTCAAAGCTCTTTTACCTTACCAGCCCTGAAAAGGGCCATTAGCGGGGCATGCCCCAAAGAAAACTGCTCTTTTGCCTGAAAAAAAAACACAATACCACCCCCCAACATTACAACCCACCACCCACATACCCCTAATCTAACCCAAACCCCCCTTAAATAAACCTAAAACTACACCCTGAAGATCTCCCTACCTTATCTTCACCACGCCTGGCCGAACTCCTCATCCGATCCGGGCGATGTCTATCCAAGCGGCAAAGAAGAGGTCTTCATCCCGGCGATGTCTTTATCCAAGCGGCAGCAAAGTCTTCTTCCATCGGGCAGCATCTTCCATCAAGCGGCATCTTCAATCTTCATTCTTCGGTCCACAGAAGCGGAGCATCCATCCCGGCCGACGACTGAACGACGAATGAGGTACCTTTAAATGACGTCATCCAAGATGGCGTCTGTCGAATTCCGATTGGCTGATAGGATTCTATCAGCCAATCGAAATTAAGGTAGAAAAATCTGATTGGCTGATTGAATCAGCCAATCAGATTCAAGTTCAATCCGATTGGCTGAACCAATGCATATTATTATTAACCCCTAATAAGATCTTTAACATTCAGAAATGTATTTGAATCAAATGAATGTTTAAAGTGCATACAATATTAGTTTTAAATGTCTCATTACATGTATTCATGCAAACCTTTTACTGTAATTGTAGCTTCTTTCTCACACACATACTCTCATTCTCACACACACACACTCTTTCTCTCTCCCACACACACAAAGACACTCTCACACGTATGTTGCAAATGCACAATGTCAACATTTTGACATTTCCTACCAAACCCAGACATTTGCATGTCTAGGCCTGACTCAGCTTCAAACCTGTACACACAAATGGAAACTTGAACTGTCCAACCCTCGGTTACAGATGGCTCGGTTACCACCTGGGGTAGTTTCTTTTAGCCTAGTTGTGCTTTTCACAGGGGAGATCTTTCCTGAAGTTTATCAATCTGATCCAGCAGAACAAAGTCAGCCATAGAACAAGCCAATGATCTAGGGTTGGACAGTTCAAGTTTACATTTGTGTGTACAGGTTTGAAGCTGTGTCAGGCCTAGACATGCAAATGTGTTGGTTTGGTATTAAATGTCAAAATGGTGACATTGTGCATTTGCAACATACTGCACATGCCTACAGTTATTTATCTTTTGGGTGGGAGTGTGCCTGAGTGTAGGAGTGTGTCTGTGTGTTTTTCAGAGTCTTTCTGTATGTGTGAAAGAGTGCATTTGTATGTGTGTGTGAAAGAGGGAGAATGTGTTTTTGACAGTGTGAGTGTTAGTGTGTGTGTGTGTGTGAGAGAGAGAGAGTGTCTTTGTGTGTATGGGAGAGAGAAAGAGTGCGTGTGACAGAATGAGAATATGGGTGTGAGTTAGTGTGTGAGATAGTGAGTGTGTATGAAAGAGTGTGTGTGTGAGATAGAGAGTGTGAATATTTATGTGTGAGTTTGTGTTTATGTGTTATTATACATAGTGTGTGCTCTGCAAAAAAAAATGTTGGTGTTTTCAGGTTTGGCTTTAACTAAATGTGGCAACCTTACACTGAGCTGTTGTTTGTTCCTGGCAGACTGCTTCTCTTTCTGTATATATTTGTGTTATGACCCTGGGGAAAGTCTCCATAAGGGTAATAGGGGAAACCAGATGTGGACTCCTTGCCCAATGTGATTAGAGGGATATGACTGGACCTCACTGATGATCATCTAGGGTTGATATTTCCTTGTTCAAAAAAGAATTGCCTGGTATTTCAGGGCTGGACTGAGCTTATTAGGCAGGATAAGACTGATATACTTTAGAAAAGTTATCTATTGTAAAAAGCACAATCGAGCTAAAAAAGCTACTTCCAGGTATTAAATGGGCCATACAACAAGCCACTGAACTGTTGTTCATTCCTGGCAGACTGCTTCTCTTTCTGCATACAAAGAGAGAAGCGCTCTACCAGGAACGAACAACAGCTCAGTGGCTTGTTCTATGGCGATTTACCACCCGGAAGCAGCCTCTTTTAGACCAGTGTGCTTTTCACAGAAGAACACTTTCCTTAAGTATATCAGTCTGATCCTGCCAAGTAAGGTCAGTCCAGCCCCGAAATACCAGGCAATTCTCCTCTGAACAAGGAACATGACAACCCCAGACGATCGTTTCGGCCTCCTATGGGCCTCGTCAGTGAGGTGCAGCCACATTCCTCTAAGCACACTGGGCAAGGAATCCACGTCTGGTTTCCCCCATCACCCATAGGGAGACTTCCCCAGGGTCATAATAATTTGCATACAAAGAGAGAAGCGCTCTACCAGGAACGAACAACAGCTCAGTGGCTTGTTCTATGGCGATTTACCACCCGGAAGCAGCCTCTTTTAGACCAGTGTGCTTTTCACAGAAGAAAACTTTCCTGAAGTATATCAGTCTGATCCTGCCAAGTAAGGTCAGTCCAGCCCTGAAATACCAGGCAATTCTCCTCTGAACAAGGAACATGACAACCCCAGACGATCGTTTCGGCCTCCTATGGGCCTCGTCAGTGAGGTGCAGCCACATTCCTCTAAGCACACTGGGCAAGGAGTCCACGTCTGGTTTCTCCCATCACCCATAGGGAGACTTCCCCAGGGTCATAATAATTTGCATACAAAGAGAGAAGCGCTCTACCAGGAACGAACAACAGCTCAGTGGCTTGTTCTATGGCGATTTACCACCCGGAAGCAGCCTCTTTTAGACCAGTGTGCTTTTCACAGAAGAAAACTTTCCTGAAGTATATCAGTCTGATCCTGCCAAGTAAGGTCAGTCCAGCCCTGAAATACCAGGCAATTCTCCTCTGAACAAGGAACATGACAACCCCAGACGATCGTTTCGGCCTCCTATGGGCCTCGTCAGTGAGGTGCAGCCACATTCCTCTAAGCACACTGGGCAAGGAGTCCACGTCTGGTTTCTCCCATCACCCATAGGGAGACTTCCCCAGGGTCATAATAATTTGCATACAAAGAGAGAAGCGCTCTACCAGGAACGAACAACAGCTCAGTGGCTTGTTCTATGGCGATTTACCACCCGGAAGCAGCCTCTTTTAGACCAGTGTGCTTTTCACAGAAGAAAACTTTCCTGAAGTATATCAGTCTGATCCTGCCAAGTAAGGTCAGTCCAGCCCCGAAATACCAGGCAATTCTCCTCTGAACAAGGAACATGACAACCCCAGACGATTGTTTCGGCCTCCTATGGGCCTCGTCAGTGAGGTGCAGCCACATTCCTCTAAGCACACTGGGCAAGGAGTCCACGTCTGGTTTCCCCCATCACCCATAGGGAGACTTCCCCAGGGTCATAATAATTTGCATACAAAGAGAGAAGCGCTCTACCAGGAACGAACAACAGCTCAGTGGCTTGTTCTATGGCGATTCCTTGACAAAGCATACCTGCGAAACGTACGTCGGAACTGAACTGTTCTATATTGAGTTTTATCACGTCTCTACACTAGCCAGGACACCTGGGGGCTTAGCGCTACTGTCTTGCTACTAAAGAGGTTTTGGTTTCGGCGGTCACACTCCTGCTGATCCATTTACCTCTTTGCAAGTTTGGCGATTTGAAGCATTTATTACAGCATATCTGCTTTTGTACCCTTACATTGTGGTGTTATCAAGGCTTATGTGACGCTTTTATATATTTTAAAATAAATTTGTATCCAAGTTTTGCCTAGTGTACTGTTTTCCCATCAGTATAAAGTGGGAGTGCGCATATCCTTGAGCTTAGTGGAAAGCTCCAACAAATGTGAGTAGTCATTTGTTACAAAACAACTACTTCCTCAAAGTGCCATTACAGATTCACACTATGTTGCAATTTTCTGTTTCCTTTTTTATGGGATCTCACTGAGGAATGCTAACAAGCTGAAAAACTCATCCAGAGGACACAGACATATCCTTTATTCAGAACTTTATTTGGTTTTCCTTTTATGATTTTTGTTATCACATTTATTTCACATCAGTCTGATCCTGCCAAGTAAGGTCAGTCCAGCCCTGAAATACCAGGCAATTCTCCTCTGAACAAGGAACATGACAACCCCAGACGATCGTTTCTGCCTCCTATGGGCCTCGTCAGTGAGGTGCAGCCACATTCCTCTAAGCACACTGGGCAAGGAGTCCACGTCTGGTTTCCCCCATCACCCATAGGGAGACTTCCCCAGGGTCATAATAATTTGCATACAAAGAGAGAAGCGCTCTACCAGGAACGAACAACAGCTCAGTGGCTTGTTCTATGGCGATTTACCACCCGGAAGCAGCCTCTTTTAGACCAGTGTGCTTTTCACAGAAGAAAACTCTTCTCTTTCTGTATGTAAGTAAACTTTTATTGCTGTGACAATCTAGGGATAATTTCCCCTACCTCAGGATAAATTATCTCTGAAATGTGACAGCAATAAAAGTTCACTTGTTTGGAAGACCAGTGAGCGATAGCTTATTTGTTTGATATATATATATATATATATATATATATATATATATATATATATATATATATATATATATAGTATCTCACCAAAATGAGTAGACCCCTCACATTTTTGTAAATATTTTATTATATCTTTTCATGTGACAACACTGAAGAAATGACACTTTGCTACAATGTAAAGTAGTGAGTGTACAGCCTGTATAACAGTGTAAATGTGCTGTCCCCTCAAAATAACTCAACACACAGCCATTAATGTCTAAACCATTGGCAACAAAATTGAGTACACCCCTAAGTGGAAATGTCATAATTGGGACAATTAGCCATTTTCCCTCCCCGGTGTAATGTGACTGATTATTGTTAGAAGCTCTTAGGTGTGAATGGGGAGCAGGTGTGTTAAATTTGGTGTTATCGCTCTCACACTCTCTCATACTGGTCATTGGAAGTTCAACATGGCACCTCATGACAAAGAACTCTCTGAGGATCTGTAGAAATGAATTGATGTTCTACATAAAGATGGCCTAGGCTATAAGAAGATTGCCAAGACCCTGAAACTGAGCTGCAGCATGGTTGGCAAGACCATACAGCGGTTTCACAGGACAGGTTCCACTCAGAAAAGACCTCGCCATGGTCGACCAAAGAAGTTGAGTGCACGTGCTCAGCGTCATATCCAGAGGTTGTCTTTGGGAAATAGATGTATGAGTGCGGCCAGCATTGCTGCAGAGGTTGAAGGGGTGGGGGGACAGCCTGTCAGTGCTCAGACCATATGCTACACACTGCATCAAATTGGTCTGCATGGCTGTCGTCCCAGAAGGAAGCCTCTTCTAAAGATGATGCACAAGAAAGCCTGCAAACAGTTTGCTCAAAACAAGCAGACTAAGGACATGGATTACTGGAACCATGTACTGTGGTCCGATAAAATCAAGATAAACTTATTTCGTTCAGATGGTGTCAAGCGTGTGTGGCAGCAACCAGGTGAGGAGTACAAAGACAAGTGTGTCTTGCCTACAGTCAAGCATG
The DNA here is from genome assembly GCF_027579735.1 of Bombina bombina. Lineage (NCBI taxonomy): Eukaryota > Metazoa > Chordata > Amphibia > Anura > Bombinatoridae > Bombina > Bombina bombina. The sequence goes on from NC_069499.1 coordinate 1,030,448,675, forward strand.
GTGGTGGGAGTGTCATGGTCTTGGCCTGCCTGAGTGCTGCCGGCACTAGGGAGCTACAGTTCATTGAGGGAACCATGAATGTCAACATGTACTGTGACATACTGAAGCAGAGCATAATCCCCACCCTTCGGAGACTGGGCCGTAGGGCAGTATTCCAACATGATAATGACCCCAAACACATATCCAAGATGACCATTGCCTTGCTAAAGAAGCTGAGGGTAAAGGTGATGGACTGACCAAGCATGTCTCCAGACCTAAACCCTATTGAGCATCTGTGGGGCATCCTCAAACAGAATGTGGGGGAGCACAAGGTCTCTAACATCCACCAGCTCTGTGATGTCATCATGGAGGAGTGGTAGAGGACTCCAGTGGCAACCTGTGAAGCTCTGGTGAACTCCATGCCCAAGAGGGTTAAGGTAGTGCTGGAAAATAATGGTGGCCACACACAATATTGACACTTTGAGCCCAATTTGGACATTTCCACTTAGGAGTGTACTCACTTTTGTTGCCAACGGTTTAGACATTAAAGGACCAGTCAACACATTAGATTTGCATAATCAACAAATGCAAGATAACAAGACAATGCAATAGCACTTAGTCTGAGCTTCAAATGAGTAGTATATTTTTTTATAACAAATTTCAAAGTTATGTATATTTCCACTCCCCTTGTACCATGTGATAGCAATCAGCCAATCACAAATGCGTATAGTCTGTAAATTCTTGCACATGCTCAGTAGGATCTGGTGACTCAAAAATTGTAAATATAAAAGACTGTGCACATTTTTTTAATGGAAGTAAATTGGAAAGTTGTTTAAAATTACATGCTGTATCTGAATCATGAAAATTTAATTTAACCTGAGTGTCCCTTTAATGGCTGTGTGTTGAGTTATTTTGAGGGGCACAGTAAATTTATACTATTATACAGGCTGTACACTCACTACTTTACATTGTAGCAAAGTGTAATTTCTTCAGTGTTGTCACATGAATAGATATAATAAAATATTTACAAAAATGTGAGGGGTGTATTCACTTTTGTGGGATACTGTATGTATGTATATATACTATATGTATATATATATACATATATATATATATATATATATATATATATATAAAACTTTCAAATGGTTTGAAATCATAATTATACTTTGCATACAGTTTTTGACTGCTGAACAATTAACTCAACACCAGTATTTTAAAACCTGTTCTAAACTATAGAGATATTCTGTATGACATTTTTACTTTGATGCATATAAAATATGGTGACTGGGTTTCTAAAACTAAAGGTATATGCACATCCCATGCCACTGGCAAAACTCACAACCCTGGTGCTCACTATAGTGTTTGTAATGAGTGACTCAGACCAATACAAGCTTGGGTAAAGAACCAAATAGGACAGATCACATACAATATCAAACACAAAGCATAAACAGCACTTACTTGGAAGCACTTGGAGTTTTGCCAGTGGAATTGAATGGTTTGAGAGTGCAGTCCACTTCTGAGTTTTGTATCCAAAGGGTATATTGGTCTCTGCTCTGGTGAGATTATCTAATTGTCAGTACTGAGAAGTCCCTCAAAGATTTTTAGGACATATTTTAGCTTGAGAGCTTTTTATTTAACTATGCAAGGTTCTGGATATAAAGGAGAATCACATATATTACAAAATAATGTTTAAAAAAACACCCCAAATATATTTCATGATTTTTGTCTAGTCCCTACGAGATATTACAAGTGGTTGTGAGTGACTCTTTTTTTGTTCTCCATGTATCTGGTTAAGAGTTAACATGTGTGGTTGTTGGTTAGGATTCAGGCAGGAAGAGGCCTTAGTGTGGTTCTTGGGATAATCACCATTTGGCCAATTA